>NC_057805.1:17896257-17933502 GCF_018294505.1 Triticum aestivum
GTCGTTGTTGTCGTTGTCGGTGTCGTTGTCATTGTCGTTGTTGTCGTTGTTGATACTATTCAGAAACTTGTTTCCTCGGGAAATAAACCGTATGATAATTACCATTTACATGAAAAGTAACCTTGCTTTTGTTGCAATAATTAACAACCCCTATAGTATTAAAAAGTGTCTTTTAAGGATAATGACATAGGGTCGTCCTTGGGCATATCAAGTATAACAAAGTCTGTTAAGATAGTAACATTTGCAACAACAACGGGCACATCCTCGCAAGTTCCAATAGGTATGTCAATTAATTTATCAACCATTTTCAAAGATATTTTAGTGGGTGTATGATTTATTTAAATCAAGTCTTCTATATAAAGAGAAAGGCATAACACTAACGCCGGCTCCAAAATCACAGAAAGTAGTTTTAACATAACTTATTTTAATGGAGCATGGTGTAGTTGGTATTCTTGGATCTCCTAACTTCTTAGGTACTCTAACCTTAAAAGCATAATTTGCAAGCATGGTGGAAATTTTAGCTTCAGGTATCTTTCTTTTATTAGCGACAATATCTTTCACGTATTTAGCGTATGGAGGCAAGTTTAGTAGGGAAAGTCATGGGTTTTTGAACCCAAGGTTCTCGTTATCTACCATGCTTCCTAGCAATGAAATCACTTTTATCATATCTTTTATTCTTAGGAGGTGCGTTCTCAAGATCAACAACAGGTTCTATTTCTACATTATCAGATTCCTTATCATTATCTCTTTGAGCATCAACATGAACATCATTTTCAGTATCATCATCACTAGGTGGATGTTCATTACCAGATTGTGTCTCAGCATCAGAAATAGAAACATCATTATGGTTCTCAGAAGGTTTTTCTATCACTGGTTCACTAGAAACATGCAAAGTTCTATCAATTTTCTTTTTCTTTTTCTTCTTCGATGAACTAGGGGCATCAACATTAATTCTTTGAGAATCTTGCTCAATTCTCTTGGGATGACCTTAAGGGTATAGAGGCTCCCGAGTCATTCTACCACCTCTAGTCACAACTCTAACATCACGATCATTCATTTTATGGTTCATTTCACTAAGAAAATCATTCTGTGACTTAGCTATTTGTTCTAGATGAGTATGAACCATGGATGAATGTTTACTTAAGAGCTTAACATCATTAGCAATTATAAACATCAAATCACTCAAATAATCAATCTTGACAGCATTATGTTTCAATTGTTGCTAACATACATATTAAAATGCTCTTGCTTAACAATTTAATTATCGAATTCATCCAGGCATTGACTAGCAGATTTATTATAAGGAATATCACCTTCATCGAATCTCATAAGAGAATTTACCTCTACTACCTGTGTCGGGGTGTCGAGCCCATGTATTTCTTCAATAGGTGGTAAATTCTTAACATCTTCATATCTAATACCTTTTCTTTCATAGATTTCTTTGCCTCTTGCATATCTTCAGGACTAAGGAATAGAATACCTCTCTTCTTTGGAGTTAGATTTGGTGGCGGCTCAAAATGGGTCTAATCATCGGCATTTCTCAATATATTATTCAATAGTTCTTTAGCCTATTCAATAGTTTGTTCCCTGAAGACACAACCATCACAACTATCTAGGTAGTCCCTAGAAGCATCGGTTAGTCCATTATAAAAGATACCAAGTATTTCATTTTTATTAAGAGGATGATCAGGCAACATTAAGTAATTGGAGAAGCCTGCCCCAAACTTGATGGAGATTCTCTCCTTCAATTTGCACAAAGTTAAATATTTCATGTAAGACAGCTTGTTTCTTATGAGTAGGATAATATTTTTTAGAGAAGTAATATATCATATCCTGGGGGACTACACACACAACCAGGAGCAATAGTATTAAACCATTTCTTAGCATCACCCTTTAATGATAAAGGAAACACCTTAATAATATAGTAATAGCGAAGATTTTCCTCATGAGCAAATAGGGTGGCTATATCATTCAATTTGGTAAGGTGTGCCATAACAGTTTCAGTTTCATAACCATGAAATGGACCAGATTCAACTAAAGTAATTAACTCAGGATCGATGGAGAATTCGTTATCCTTACCGGTAACAAAGATAGGAGAAGTAGAAAATTTAGGATCATATTTCATTTTCTCCATCACAGATTTTTCTTTCAGCTTACTCAGTAATTTCTTAACATCATATCTATCATTACAACCAAGAAATTATCTAGCTATCTCCCCTTCCATAACATAACCATCAGGTATCTCAACTCTAGTAGGAGAGCTAGCCATAATAGGTGAATCATAATTTTCATCAGTTTCAAGTTCTTTAGATTTAGCAAGTGGTTCATCAAGAAATTCACCTAGTGGCACAGTATTATCAAGCAAAGTACTAGCATCATCACAAGTTTCATTTAAAGCAGAAGTAGTATCATCAATTACTTGCGACATATAAGAATGAATAACAGGTGGTGGTGTCGCAAGCCTACTCAAAACTAAAGGCGAATCAAGTGCGGAGCTAGATGGTAGTTCCTTACCTCCCCTCGTCTTAGAGTGTATGATCTTAGTCTTAGTGTCTTTCGGATTCTTCATAGTGTAAAATCCCAAGTGAACTCAATAAATAGAGCTATGATCCCCGGTAATGGCGCCAGAAAAAGGTCTTGATAACCCATAAGCATAAGGGATCGTGACAGTCTTCGAGGGTAGTATTTCACCCATATTTATTGGTTCAACGCAAGGGGAGCCAAAGAATATTTATGAGCCTCAGCAGTTGAGTTGTCGATTCAACCACACCTAGGAAATTATATTTCTGCAAGAAAGTGTTTAGTAGCAAAGTGGCAATAGTAACAGGAAGAGGAACAATACAAAATTGTTACATCAACAACAACGAAAGTAACTTAACAAAGATAATTATGGGAAAAGCATAGGCATTGGATCAGCGATGGATAATTGTGTTGATGATATTCATCATATAACAGTCACAACCTAGAGCGACACACAATAGCTCCAATTCATCAATATAATGTAGGCATGTATTATGTATATAGTTATACGTGCTTATGATAAGAACTTGCATGCCATCTTTTGTCCTACCCTCCTGTGGCAGCGGGGTCCATAAGGAAATCTAAGGGATATTAAGGTCTCCTTTTAATGGGGAACCGGAACAAAGCATTAACACATGGTGAATACACGAACTCCTCATACTACGCTAATCACCGAAAAGAATCCCAATTTTTGTCACCTCGGGGTATGCGGATCATAACACGTAATAGGTGCATACAACTTGCAAGGTAGGATCAACAACCCAAATATATTCATGAAAACATAAAGTGTTCAGATCTGAAATCATGGCACTTGTGCCCTAGTGACAAGCATTAAGCATAGCAAAGTCATAGCAACATCAATCTCAAAACATAGTGGATGCTAGGGATCAACCCCTAACAAATTGACTCGATTACATGACAAATCTCTTCCAACTCCATCACCGTTCAACAAGCCTATGAAGAAATTACTCACTCCTGGTGGTGACCATCATGGAATTGTTAATGGAGGATGGTTTATGATGACGACGTCGTCGAATGCCCCTCTCTGGAGCCCTGAAGGGACTGCAGACCAGCCCTCCCGATGAAGAACAGGAGGTGGCACCTGCTCCATATCGTAAAACATGATGATACTTTCTCTCTAAATTTTTTTGTTCGCAATACGGTACTTATGGAGTTGGAGTTAGGGCAAACGGAGGCTCTAGGTGCCCATAAGCTCACACGACGCACCCTAGGGGGTGGGTGCGCCCCCTGAGCTTGTGGCTCCTAGGTGCCCACCTTCTAGTACTTCTCTTCGCCAATATTTTTCATATGTTCTGGAAATATTCTCCGTGGGCGCACCCCCTGAGATTTTGGCTCCAAGGTGGCCCCCTCCGGTAGTTCTCTTCGCAAATATTTTTCATATGTTCTGGAAATATTCTCTGTAATTTTTTAGCTCAATCCGAGAACTTTTATTTCTGCACAAAAGTAACATTATAGCAATTCTGCTGAAAACATCGTCAGTTCGGGTTAGTTCCATTCAAATCATGCAAATTAGATTCCAAAACAAGAGTAAAAGTGTTTGGAAAAGTAGGTACGTTTGGGACGTATCAGCCCCAACATAATGAGTCTGAATATCCCACTAGATAAAACTAAGCTCCCTTGGGGTACCATAAACCCAAGGCAGGGGTGTCAGCCAAATATTTAAGAATACGGTTAACATCGAGATGGTGTGATTCTTTCAGTGCAGCTTATAAACATGCACACATGCAAACAATCAACATAATGTCAGGTCGGGATGCACATATGTAAAGTAGAGAACCAATCATAGAACGATGAGCTTTCGGATCATAATCTTTACTGTTCACATGTGCATCATGATGATCATTTGTTGGCATTGGATTTTTGATTCCTTTGGAATCTTGCATTTTGAACTTCTTTAGACTGTCCTTCAGTTAATTTTCCTGATAGATGAATTTCACATTGACCAGCTGACGGATTTGGAATCCGAGAAAGAATTCCAGCTCACCCGTCATGGACATTTTATATTTCTTAGACATCATTCTCCCAAACTCAACACTTCAAGCATTGTTAGTACTTAGTACAGACGAAGATAATATCATCCACATATATTTGACACACAAAAATACCGCCATTATAAGAACATGTGAATAGAGTGGAATCAGGCTTGTATCTCTTTTTGATAAAGAAATCCTTCAGTGTATCATACCAAGCCCGAGGGGCTTGCTTCAGCCCATAGAGAGCCTTTTTCTACCTGTACACTTTGTGCCCATACGCACTAGTCAACATGTTTTCCCACCTCCAAGGTCGACACCATGGACAACCGTGTCGTCCGAACCTCCATCTCAGGCATGTTCTTCTCTTGGCAGAAATTGAGTGAACCAAAGAAAAGTTCCAATAGAATGTGTAATAGCAAAGCAAAAAACAAAAGTAGAGAAAGCATGCATGTGGGCCCCATTAGGAAAGTTAAAAGGGGCGATAGAGAAAAAACAATGCATGACCATTAGCTGGAAAAAATTAAAAGTCAGGGAGCGTTTCCGTTGTGCAAGTGAACTGCTAAAAATCCATTATAGAAGATAAGGCTAGAGCATTAATGACAAATGATTAGTGCAATGATCATCCGCTCCCTCTCTTCTTCTATATATATATCAAGCTGTGTGTCTCTTCCCCCACAATAAGCAAGCAAGCTTCTGCCTCTTATCCCATCCTTCTCATTTTGCTCCCATGGCTAAGATTCTTCCTCGACTATGGAAGGACCTCCCTGCTGACCTCCTTGTCGAGATCGCCCGCTGCCTCTCATTCCTCGTTGATCGTGTGTACATATCTAGTGTGTGCCACGATTGGTGGGTGGCTCTCCCAAAGCCCCCGCATCTGCACAAGCTCCCTTAGCTCCTCCTCCCAAATCCCACTACCACACCTCTCTCTCTTCCTCCAGTCCCGGGAAGCATGCGAATGGCATCCTTCTATTGTATCCTAGATAATGGATCCACCCACAACCTTCGCATCGGACATGATGTAGGCGGGGCGCGCTTCTTTGGCTCCTATGATGGCGGTTGGATCTTCCTTGCCCTCGGCAAGACCAACCGCCACATGCTTCTCAACCTCCACACCAACCAACACTTCCTTCTCCCTGATTCCATCTCCATGGGATTCGTTGGTCGGTATGTACAAAATCCTATCTCGATGGTCATCCTCTCTGCCACCCTTTCTTCCTCGCCGACGACAAACACAGAGTGCTTCGGTGCCGCTATCGTTGACTTAAGCTTTTTGCCGCACACGAACCCTCGAACACAACTTGCCATTTGGAGAATGGACGGGGCCAACCATCACCATCCAGTGGCGATGGGTTTCATTGGCAATTGCTTGGATCCATGGTCCCGATTTGAGGATGTCATACATCATGAAGGAGCTTTCCATTTCCTCACCGATACAGAGCCTGTCATTGCGTACAAGATATTGAATTTCCAAGAAGGTGTGTGGTTGAATGTTGGTGTTCATCTGTACTATTTTCAGAGGAGGTCACCACACAACTCCAATGTGATAGTCACCACTCGCTACCTTGTGGAGTCCCGGGGGAACTACTGATGGTCGTGAGGTTGGTGACATCTGGTCCAGGACATGTCGTGTCCCTACAGGCAGGGGCATTCCAGGTGTACCGGATGATGCAACACCTCAACAATGCGGGATTGGTTGTACTCGCCTGGGAAGAGCTGCCCAGGCCATTTGGAAGGATGTTGTTCGTTGCACAAGGATGCCTTAGGTCCTACGAGGTGGCTGGTTTTCTTGGCTATGGATTTCAAGATGGTATCTACTTCTTGGACGATGCAACCTCTAATTGTGTAGAGGTGATGGTCCAGCACCCCCCATTTCGGCGGTACACCTGCAATGACAATGGGAGGTATCGGTGGGTGGACGTGACACCGCCCCGCCAAGACTTCCAGCGCTGGTTCCCGGACAAGGAACAGTCTAACTACTTGTCTCCAATTTGGTTTCTCCCTTGAGGCCATATGCAGGCTTCAGTTGGATAGGTGATACTATTTGAATTAATTTCTATTTTCAAATCATGTTGCTCTATACTACATTATAATATGTTGTTTCATGTTTCTACTTCTGAGATAATTCTTGATCATATCTTTGGGGCATAAAGACATGTAGTTCTGATAGTTGATGTATGACTCAATCCTCTACTGGATTCCTTATGAATGCACCCGTGTCATATTTGACGCTTAGTTAAGCTTAATCTGTATGCACAGTTAGTCATGAGTCGTGCCATGAACCACATCACATCTTCGTATTTTATTTTCGAATAAGATAGTATGATTGTTCCTATATTAAAAGTGTATACCTAGATTACTGCTTAGATTTCTCCCATCAGTATATATTATCACCTATCTAATTAAGTTGTTCTCCATAGATTCTTTTTTGACAATACAAACTATTAAAGAATATGTGAAATTTGATTGTCAAATTATACTGTGACAACTACAGTTCTCCTAATATTTTGAGATTCTAGATCTGCTCTAAGCTGCGTAGACAACAATAATATGCTTGCACACAAGTTAACGCACCAGGATAAATAAGGAAATAATGTTGTACAAAATATTGGGGGAAAGTCATCATGGCGAACAGTATTAATTATGCAATATTGTTAAAAAAATCATGATTACAACAACCAAGATCTAGAGGGTTTCTCGCCACACACTCAGCAAAGAACCTTCCGCCTTTCTAGATAAAACCCAAGTTGCCATATTAGCCTCCCTAGGTAATGGTCGAAAAAACACCAAAAGAACCACTATAGAGGAAGAGTAATCCTCATAGGTTGCCGCCGCCCAACTGAAGGTGATGCCTCCGGTCTTCATGAATTTGACCACCTCTTAGGCAGACGGATTTCACCACTAATCAACTTAATACATGGGACAAATAGTCCAAATTATCATTATGCATATTTGCTGGAAGTTAAGCAAATTGGGTCTATCCAGTTGTGCATTACCAATTGTCGCACAGACCAACTGCATAATAGAAGTTAAACGAACTATTTAACAAATTTCCCCACAACTATGTACAAATGATTATGTTCATATTGTATTCCTCTTTACCTTGACGATGACCATTGCCCATAGCTTTATATGGTGAATTGTTTTTTATGACATGACTCTCTGTTCGTGAAGGAATTTTCCGACAACTACGCCATTAGCGTAGAGATCAACCGCAGACCAAAAGTTAAGTGAATTATTGGAAACAGAAAATAGAAGTTACGTGAACTAATTGAAGATACCATCTCCAGCCATTGGCACAAAGACGTTCCTCATGAGTGGTCTGCAAGAGATCATTTTTCCCCAACTGCGCCACTAGTGTAAAGACCAATTACAACCCACAAGTTAAGTGAACTATTTTAAAAATAAAATGGAAATTAAGTGATCTATTTGAAGGGGACAACTGCAGCCATTGGCATAAAAATGTTTCTCGTTAGTAGTCTGCAAATGATCATGTTTGTATTGCGCTTGTATCTACCATGTATATTTATCAACGACAAAAGACATCTCCTTCTTTCGCTGGCCAAAGCAACCCAATAGCCTAGTCTATAGAAAGGTAGGTCATCCCCATGGCACACGACTCTGGACGGATGGCGTGGGTAGCGATATCTCACTACAAAAAAGACACATCCGTGACATTATGGCCTAAAGCTGACGGATTTGCAATCCGCAAAAGAAATCCAGCTCACCCATCATGGACATTTTATATTTCTTAGACATCATTCTCCCAAACTCAACACTGCAAGCATTGTTAGTACTTAGGACAGACGAAGATAATATCGTCCACATATATTTGACACAAAAAAAGACCGCCATTATAAGAACATGTGAATAGAGTGGAATCAGGCTTGAATCCCTTTTTGATAAAGAAATCCTTCAGTGTATCATACCAAGCCCGAGGGGCTTGCTTCAGCCCATAGAGAGCCTTTGTCTACCTGTACACTTTGTGCCCATACGCACTAGTCAACATGTTTCCCCACCTCCAAGGTCGACACCATGGACAACCGTGTCGTCCGAACCTCCATCTCGGGCATGTTCTTCTCCTGGCAGATATTGAGTGAACCAAAGAAAAGTTCCAATAGCATGTGTAATAGCAAAGCGAGAAAGAAAAGTAGAGAAAACATGCATGTGGGCCCCATTAGGAAAATTAAAAGGGGCGATAGAGAAAAAACAATGCATGATCATTAGCTGGAAAAAATTAAAAGTCAGGGAGCGTTTCCGTTGTGCAAGCGAACTACTAAAAATCCATTCTAGAAGATAAAGCTAGAGCATTAGTGAAAAATGATTAATGCAATGATCATCTGCTCCCTCTCTTCTTCTATATATATCTCTCTCAATCTGTGTGTCTCTTCCCCCACAATAAGCAAGCAAGCTTCTGCCTCTTATCCCATCCTTCTCATTTTGCCCCCATGGCTAAGATTCTTCCTCGACCATGGAAGGACCTCCCTGCTGACCTCCTTGTCGAGATCCCCCGCTGCCTCCCGTGCCTCGTTGATCATGTGTACATGTCTAGTGTGTGCCACGATTGGTGGGTGGCTGTCCCAAAGCCCCCGCATCTGCACAAGCTCCCTTGGCTCCTCCTCCCAAATCCCACTACCACACCTCTCTCTCTTCCTCCAGTCCCGGAAAGCATGCGAATGGCATCCTTCTATTGTATCCTAGATAATGGATCTACCCACAACCTTCGCATCAGACATGATGTAGGCGGGGCGCACTTCTTTGGCTCCTATGATGGCGGTTGGATCTTCCTTGCCCTCGGCCAGACCAACCACCACACGCTTCTCAACCTCCACACCAACCAACACTTCCCTCTCCCTAATTCCATCTCTGTGGGATTCGTTGGTCGGTATGTACAAAATCCTATCTCGATGGTCATCCTCTCTGCCACCCTTTCTTCCTCGCCGATGACAAACACAGAGTGCTTCGGTGCCGCTATCGTTGACTTAAACTTTTTGCCGCACGCAAGCCCTCGAACACAACTTTCCTTCTGGAGGTTGGACGGGGCCAATCATCACCGTCCAGTGGCGATGGGTTTCATTGGCAATTGCTTGGACCCATGGTCCCGATTTGAGGATGTCATACATCATAAAGGAGCTTTCCATTTCCTCACCGATACAGAGCATGTCATTGCGTACAACATATTGAATTTCCAAGAAGGTGTCTGGTTGGAAGTTGGTGTTCATCGGTACTATTTTCAGAGGAGGTCACCACACAACTCCAATGTGATAGTCACCGCTCGCTACCTTGTGGAGTCCCGGGGGGAACTGCTGATGGTCATGAGGTTGGTGACATTTTGTCCAGGACATGTCGTGTCACTACAAGCAGGGGCATTCCAGGTGTACCGGATGATGCAACACCTCAACAATGCGGGATTGGTTGTACTCACCTGGGAAGAGTTGCCCAAGCTAGATGAAAGGATGTTGTTCATTGCACGAGGACGCTCTAGGTCCTACGAGGTGGCTGATTGTCCCGGCTATGGATTTCAAGATGGTATCTACTTCTTGGATGATGCAACCTCTAATTGTGTAGAGGTGATGGTCCAGCACCCCCCATTTCGGCGGTACACCTACAATGACAATGGGAGGTATCGGTGGGTGGACGTGACACCGCCCCGCCAAGATTTCCAGCGCTGGTTCCCGGACAAGGAACAGTCTAACTACTCGTCTCCAATTTGGTTTCTCCCTTGAGGCCAGATGCAGGCTTAAGTTGGATAGGCGATACTATTTGAATTAATTTTTATTTTCAGATCATGTTGCTCTATACTACATTTTAATATGTTGTTTCATCTTTCTACTTCTGAGATAATTCTTGATCATATCTTTGGAGCTTAAAGACATGTGGTTCTGATAGTTGATGTATGACTCAATCCTCTACTGGATTCCTGATGAATGCACCCATGTCATATTTGTAGCTTTAGTTAAGCTTAATCTGTATGCACAGTTAGTCATGAGTCGTGCCATGAACCGCATCACATCTTCGTATTTTATTATCGAATTAGTATGATTGTTCCTATATTAAAAGTGTATACCCAGATTACTGCTTAGATTTCTCCCATCAGTATATATATTCCCCTATCTGATGAAGTTGTTCTCCATAGATTATTTTTTGACAATACAAACTATTGAAGAATATGTGAAATTTGATTTTCAAATTATACTGTGACGACTACAGTTCTCCAAATATTTTGAGATTATCGATCAGCTCTAAGCTGTGTAGACAACAATAATATGCTTGCACACAAGTTAACGCACCATGATAAATAAGGAAATAATGTTGTACAAAATATTGGGGGAAAGTCATCATGGCAAACAATATTAATTATGCAATATTGTTAAAAAAATCATGATTACAACAACCAAGATCTAGAGGGTTTCTCGCCACACACTCGGCAGAGAACCTTCCGCCTTTCTAGATAAAACCCAAGCTGCCATATTAGCCTCCCTAGGTAATGGTTGAAAAAACACCAAGAGAACCACTATAGAGGAAGAGTAATCTTCATAGGCTGCAGCCGCCCAACTGATGGTGATGCCGACGGTCTTCATGGATTTGACCACCTCTTAGGCAGACGGATTTCACCACTAATCAACTTAATACATGGGAGAAATAGTCCAAATTATCATTATGCATATTTGTTGGAAGTTAAGCAAATTGGGTCTATCCAGTTGTGCATTACCAATTGTCGCACAGACCAGCTACATGCTAGAAGTTAAACAAACTATTTAACAAATTTCCCCACAACTATCTACAAAATGATTATGTTCATATTGTATTCCTCTTTACCTTGACGATGACCATTTCCCATAGCTTTATATGATGAATTGTTTTTTATGACATGACACTCTGTTCGTGAAGGAATTTTTTGACAACTGCGCCATTGGCGTAGAGATCAACCACAGACCAAAAGTTAAGTGAATTATTGGAAACATAAAATAGAAGTTAAGTGAACTAATTGAAGAGACCAACTCCAGCCATTGGCACAAAGACGTTCCTCGTGTGTGGTCTGCAAGAGATCATTTTTCCCCAACTGTGCCACTAGTGTAAAGACCAATTACAACCTGTTGGGGATATAACTATTAGGTATGACCCGCCCAGGAGGGGCCGGGTTATACCTATGGCGATTCATGAAGCCCAAGACAGCTCTGGAAGATGGCGGTTTAGATAAGGGCCAAGGCCCAAAGGTGACTTAAGGCCCGTAGAGATAAACCGCCATAAGTACATAACTTGTATTGTAAGGCACAAATAGTTAGAGACCAAACCAGACACTGTTTATGAGCCGGTCGGGACTCTGTGAGGTGCTGGGCATCGACCTCTATATATAAAGGGACGACCCGGCGGCGCTTAAAGACAGATAACATTAAATCGAAAGCTAGGTCAAGCGGATTCGCTCCCTAGTAATCGAAACATAAGCAATACCACCCCAAACTGGATTAAGCCTTTACCTTCACCGCAAGGGGCCGAACCAGTATAAACCCTCGTGTCTTTTGTCTCGTTTTAACCCCTTTAAGCTTCCTAGTTGTGATGGCTCCATGATTAATTCCTTTCACTAGGACATCTGCCGTGACAATTCCACGACAGTTGGCGCCCACCGTGGGGCCTGCGCACGATGGATTTGAGTTCTTGAAGGGCAGCTTCGAAGGGCTCAAGGGATACGCTGTGGGCCGGATGACCAAGAGTCGTCGCGGCAAGCTCTACATCGACGACGCAGGCTGGGTCCCCAACGCTGGCTCAATTGAGTACGGGTACCAGGCCCCCTTTGGCGGAATCCATGTCTTCATTGGCCAGATCGGCGAGCCGGGCCCTGAGCCGGACATCTGCACCAACATTGTCGAGACGGCTCAGCGTGCGAGACCCGCCCGGGCTCAGCCCGCCATGAAGCGTGCCTTCGTGGGATGCATCCATGGAGGGGAATTTTCTGAAGGATCTGTGTCTGGCGGTGAGACGGCCATCTACTCTGATGGTGAGTCATCCACGGGTGAGACGGATTCATTGTATCAATTGCAAGACGGTGGGCTTGGGGGCTGTTCCGATGGGAGCAGTATTCCGGACCCCTTTGAGCCGCCGAGCAGAGTGGGGATCTTCATGGCTGGCACGCAACCCGTTCAAAACTCTACGGCTGCGGCAGCGATAACCTCCGGGTCAGCGGCAGCCGGGGTAGGAGGCCCTGCGCGCCCGCCGGCTCAGGTGCTGATGGATCTCATGGATAGGATGACAGCCCTGTTAACCGCCGTGGTTAATCCGGCAGATCAGGCTCCACATGATGCAGAAGTGGCACGGTTACGTGAGGAGGTAGCACAAGCCAAGGAAAACCTAGCAGCGGAGGACGTCAGGATGGCCATAGAGCGGGCGGCTTTGGATGCTCGAGCTCAGCAGATTCAATCAGAGGCTTTCTAGCTTACGATGGATCTGAACGCATCAAATGAGGTCATGAGGAGAAGGCACCAGAAGGCTCAATCCCGTCTGCCTCCGAATTATGATCCTAGAAACCTCTTTCGCACACCCGTTGCAGGCCCCAGTAACCCGCCGGAGGTAAACCGGGTTGCAACACCCAGGGCTGGGATGCCGGTTCAACCACGGGTGATGGAACCTCCTCGTATGAATACTGCTCCACCTCATTATGTACCAACATCAACGGGTCATTATTCTAACCCTTTGGAGAACAAGATCGCTGTGGCGGCACGATTGGCGGCTCTCCCGGTGGAGGGAGACTCTCCGACGGCGATTGAAACACGAAGGGTCAGAGAACTTCTTCAGATGGCTCTGGTGCAGAAGGAGGCATATTCTTATAGTCGAGACAAGATTCATTCGACCCCTCGCCCAAGCCGGAGCCCAAGTTATAGCAGGCATATCGATTCAGCAGCCGTTTCAAGCAATGCCCGGCGCCGTGCCAGCCGTGCGGGCATGACCCGGCGCATGATGGAGCTCCTAACTTGGTTGATCAGGACAGGATATGCCAAGAGGCTGAGCGGGCGGCTCAGCGGGCAGCTTACCAGTCTTTTCCGGTTTATCCGACGACTTCTATTGAGGCAGGCATGACCACGAGGACTGGAGGTGTCCCTTGCTTGGTACCGGCTCTGCGTAATGAGCGTTTGCCCAAGGATTTCAAGGGGCCTCGAAAGGTGCCTAATTACACGACCGACTTACAGCCCGGGGCATGGATTGAAAGCTATGATATGGCCATGGAACTACTGGAGGTCAGTGATTCGGCAATGGCCAAGTACTTCACCATGATGTTGGATGGAACGGCCCGCACTTGGTTGAAGGGGCTACCACCTAATTCCATTGGTTCATGGGCAGAGTTAAAGGCCCGGTTTATTCCGAACTTCAAAGACACATGCTAGCAGCCCATGTCAATTGTGGATTTGACTAATTGCAAGCAAGAGGAAGGTGAGTCCACAAACCATTGGGTGCGCCGGGTCAAAGCCATAATGCATTCATCTGATAAGATGGATGCCGGCTCTGCAGTCTTAATGTTGGAGAAAAATTACCGTTTTATGCCTCCGAAACATAAGCTGGGGCGGCTCAAGCGCGATTGTAATGACATGGGCCAGCTAATGGCGGCTCTAGTTAAGTACGCCGACTCTGATAGTACCAAGGATCCCAAGTCTTACGATGAGAAGACAGGGAAGGGAAAGAAGAACGGCAATGCCAAGGGTCATCAGCATAACCCGGCGAATCAAGGAGGCAATAATAAATGTAAGGCTGACGGTAGCTCGGAGTTTGTGGCTAACACCAATGCGCAGGGCAACGATCAACGACGTAAGGGGAGACCACCTCGTCGGTCCGGCGGTTCAGGTCCCACTCTTGAGCAGTTGCTAAATGAGCCATGTCCAAGGCATGGTACTCAGCAGAAACGGGCCACTCACCTATGGAAGGACTGTAAGATCAAGAAGGCTTTCAAGAACTCTAACATGTTCGACGACAATCATGGGCCTAGTGGCGGCTCAGGTGGCGGTGGTTTTCATGGCCCGGGCGGCGGTTTTCATGGCCCGGGCGCCGGTTCAAATTCCAACTTTCAAGGCTCTCAAGGAAATCAAGGTGGCTATAATCAGCAATCTCGCCAGGGAGGTCAGCAACAGCAGTAGTCTGGATATCAAAGCAATCCAAAGCAGCTGAATAGTGGACAATGTCATGTGTTCACCACCAGTTTGTGCAAACGGGACCAGAAGCTTCATAAAAGGGCTGTGAACGCTGTTGAGCCAGCAGTTCCTCGTTATTTGAGAAGGTCTGAGCAGCCTATTCTATGGAGTAGGGAAGATCACCCTCCCCGGGTTGACAATCCGGGTCACTTGGCCTTGGTGGTGGCACCTAAGGTTGGTGGATATAAATTCACTAAGGTGCTCATGGACGAAGGCAGTAGCATCAACATCCTCTATTATGAGACTTTCCGTCGCATCGGGTTGACTGATAAAAATCTTAAGACGTCCAACACTGTTTTCCATGGAGTGGTGCCTGGTAAGTCGGCGTACCTAGTGGGTAAGATTGAACTAGAAGTAGCCTTTGGAGATGAGCATGATTCTAGGGCTGGGAAGTTAACTTTTGAGGTGGTCAAAATCAAGAGCCCATATCACGCCCTGTTTGGTCGGCCGGCTTATGCTAAGTTCATGGCACGGCTGTGTTATGTTTATCTGTAGCTCAAGATGCCGGGTCATAAGGGCACCATCACAGTGCATGGGAGTCGAAAGATAGCCTTGGAATGTGAGGAAGGCGATGTTGCTTACGCTGAATCTGTTTGTGCAATAGAGGAGTTGCAGTTCTACAAGGACAATATTGACCCGGCAGACATGACGTCTTTGAAGAAGCCAACCACAGAACATGAGCCGGTGCTGAAGTTTAAGTCGGCTGATGATACCAAGCTTGTCGATTTTGTTCCAGGCGACTCATCTAAGCAGTTCAGTATCAGTGCTAATCTAGATCCCAAATAGGAAAGCGCGCTCATCGAGTTCATCCGTGAGAACCGGGACATCTTTGCATGGAAACCTTCTGACATGCTGGGTGTACCGAGAGAACTCGCTGAGCACACTCTCAATATTGACCCAAAGTTTAAGCCGGTCAAGCAGTTTCTTCGGCTGTTCAACGAGGAGAGGCGTAAGGCCATTGGTGAGGAAGCCCGGCTCTTGGCGGCCGGGTTCATTATTGAAGTTTTCCATCCAGAGTGTTTGGCTAACCCGGTGCTCGTGCTTAAAAAGAACAGCACCTGGCGTATGTGTGTGGATTACACGGACTTAAACAAGGCTTGTCCAGCTGATCCTTTCGCGCTCCCTCGTATTGATCAAATCATTGATGCTACGACGGGTTGTGAGTGTTTGAGCTTTTTGGTTGCTTATTCTGGTTATCATCAGATCAAGATGGTAGTTAAGGACCAGGAGAAGACGGCTTTTATTACTCCGTTCGGAGCCGTCTGCTATGTGTCTATGCCTTTTGGGCTGAAGAGTGCCCAGGCGACTTATCAGCGATGTGTGCAGAACTGTCTTCACAGTCAGATTGGGCGCAATGTTCATGCTTATGTGGATGACATTGTGGTGAAGTCCAGAGAGAAGGAGACCTTGTTAGATGATCTGAAGGAAACCTTTGATAACCTCCGGGTCTACAAGATGATGCTTAACCCGGCCAAGTGTGTTTTTGGAGTGCCAGCGGGCAAGCTTTTGGGTTTTCTGGTTTCTAACAGAGGCATCGAGGCTAACCCGGAGAAGATCAAGGCAATCACTTCCTTGGCTAAGCCGGCGTGTATCAATGATGTTCAGCATTTGGCGGGTTGTATTGCTGCTTTAAGCCGGTTCATAAGCCGGTTAGGTGAGAAGGCCATACCGTTGTATCAGATGATGGAGAAGACAGACGACTTTGTCTGGAGTGATGCTGCTAACGCTGCCTTTGAAGATTTGAAGAGACAGCTCATTGAGCCGCTGGTCCTTGCTGCTCCTATTGATAAGGAACCATTGTTGTTATATGTGGCTGCGAACACACGTGCTGTCAGTGTGGCCATTATCGTAGAGCACAAGGAGGCTGGCAAGGAATATCCGGTTCAACGGCCGGTTTACTACGCTAGTGAGGTGCTTATTGAGTCCAAGCAAAGATATCCACACTGGCAGAAGCTCGTTTATGGGGTGTTCATGGCAAGCCGGAAGCTTAAGCAATATTTTCAGGGTCATCCCATCACTGTGGTTAGTTCTTCTCCTTTAGGAGATATCATTCAAAATAGAGAAGCCACAGGACGAGTCGCCAAGTGGGCCATTGAGCTTGGGCCTCATGGTTTAAAGTATGTGCCACGCACTGCTATCAAGTCTCAAGCATTGGTGGACTTCATCAACGATTGGACAGAGCTGCAGATGCCTGAAGAGAAGCCGGACAACACATATTGGACTATTCATTTTGATGGGTCCAGGCAATTGGAGGGTTCGGGGGCTGGAGTTGTTTTAGCTTCCCCTCGAGGTGACAAATTTTGTTATGTGCTATGGTTGATGTTTCCCTGTACTAACAATGCAGCTGAGTATGAGGCCTTGCTCCATGGTCTTTGGATGGCTAAGGAGATGAGCTTAAGCCGGGTAAGGTGCTTTGGCGACTCAGACTTGGTGGTTCAACAAGTATCAAGCAAGTGGGATTCCAAGGATCCTCTCATGGCGGCTTATCACCGTGAAGTTGATGCCATTGCTGGACACTTCAAGGGTTACCAAACGGAGCACATTTATCACAGAAAGAATGAAGCGGCTGATGCTTTAAGTCGGCTGGGGTCTCAGCGTAAGCCGGTGCCACCTAACACTTTCTTAGATATTCTGCATAGCCCTTCTGTCAAGTTGCCTACAGAGGAAGACTTGGCTGTTCCAGAACCGGAAGCACAATTGGTGGCGGCTCTTCACGTCATCCCAGATTGGACAGTGCCATATTTGGCTTATATGACTCGGGGCGAGTTTCCTGAGGATGAAACCTTGGCTAGATAGATAACCCGGCGGTCTCAGTCAATGACAATTGCCAATGGTGAGTTGCATCATCGCAGTGTCACTGGGGCGTTTCAACGTTGTGTCTCTCCTAAGGAAGGTCAAGAAATTCTTTGTGAGATCCATGAAGGAGATTGTGGCCATCATGCCAGTTCGAAGTCTCTTGTGACCAAAGCTTTCCGTCATGGATTTTATTGGCTGACGGCTCACGCTGATGCGGAGGATCTAGTCAGTAAATGTGATGGTTGCCAGAAATTCTCACGACGGGCTCACGTGCCGGCTCAAGAATTAAGGATGATTCCAATTACTTGGCCGTATGCAGTCTGGGGGCTCGACATGGTTGGGCCTTTCAAAAGGTCCAAAGATAAAAAGACACACCTTCTGATGGCGGTTGACAAATTCACAAAGTGGGTTGAGGCAGAGCCGGTTAGTAAGGGTGACGCAGCCACGGCGGTTCAATTCATGTAAAAGGTGATCTTTCGTTTTGGCTTTCCACACAGCATCGTAACTGACAATGGTACTAATCTGTCCAAGGGTGCCATGGAGGAGTTCTGTCAACGTGAGTATATCCGGCTTGATGTTTCATCAGTAGCTCACCCCAATCCAATGGTCAAGCTGAAAGAGTCAATCAGGAAATCTTGAATGGCATCAAGCCCCTGCTTATGGTTCCTTTACAATGAACGCCTGGTTGTTGGGTGGAGGAGTTACCCTCTGTGATATGGAGCATCAATACCACCCCTAACAGGTCTACGGGTTACACGCCTTTCTTCATGGTTTACAGAGCTGAAGCGGTTCTCCCTAGTGACATCCGTCATGACTCGCCCCGCGTGGTAGCTTATGTTGAGGCTGATAATGAACAAGCACGTCAGGATGCACTTGACCTATTAGATGAGAAGCGTGACTTAGCAGCAGCCCGCTCGGTCATTTACCAGCAGGACTTGCGCCGTTATCACAGCCGCCGGGTTAAGTCCAGAACCTTTCAAGAAGGTGATTTGGTGCTCCGGCTCATCCAGGATCAAACTGATGCATGCAAGTTATCCCCACCTTGGGAAGGACCCTTTGTGGTCAGCAAGAACTTGCACAACGGGTCATACTACCTCATCGATGTTCGAGAGCACAAAAACTCACGTAAGTCGAAGGAAGAGACCCGCCGGCCGTGGAATATCGCTCATCTTTGGCCTTACTATACTTGAGCCACCGGCTCTCATGATGTACATATTTTGACGATGTATATATTATGATAAGTAATAAAACATGACCTCTGTCCTTTTCATCCTCAATGATCATATGTCTTCATCATCATAATTTCAAACGACCAATTGGGGGCTAATCGTACTCGAATCCAGCTTAACCCTTTGGTCCGACTCATGATCGTATTCGAATCTAGCTGTTAAACCTCATGATCACTAGGGGGCTTCCTGTTCAAACATAGGTGGTATTCGAACCAAAGAGAACATAGCTGTCGGTACCCTCTTGATCAGCACAATGCCAAACTCACTAGGGGGCTTCTTGATCGTACTCGAATCATAGCTTAACGCCTTTTGGGTCCGACATTGATCGTATTCAAATCAGAGTCGTTAAAAAAACTCTCAAGGTCATTTGGGGGCTTCCTGTTCAAACATAGGTCGTATTCGAACCAAAGAGAACATAGCTGTCGGTACCCTCTTGATCGGCGCAATGCCAAAGCCACTGGGGGCTACATGATCATATTCGAATCCTAGCTTAACCCCTTTGGTCCGGTTTACTGATCGTATTCGAATCAGAAGCCTCAAATTTTTCTTAAGCTTTTTGCAATCAATCTTTGTTTTTGTCTTGAGGCTTTTTGTCCAGATCTAAGTATAAGTGTGGTTTAAATTTAACCCGGCTTGGTTTTAGATGATGAGTCGCCAGTGTATGTCAATCATCATACAATTGGAAGTGTTGGCTTCTAAAGGATTGGGTTATCGCTCTTACTGTTCAGGTCACATGAACTGGCAGTGCAAATTCAAAATCACAGGTATGATATTATAGTTGTGTTTCAAAGCGATAATTCATAACAGGCTTATCTGTGTCTCATCTTTTAACATTAATGGTCGTATGTAAGATATTGTGACCCGCCCTGCGGTAAGCCGCCAAGGGTTCTTGTGATCTATTTCTGTGTGCAGGACATTTCAAAGACTTTCTTATGCATAAAGAAAATAGATGATACGTTTAAAAAGGGGGAGTATAAGGCGGCGGCTTAACAGTGTTGAGTACCAAAACGTGCACCATGGCACGACAAAGCAAAGTCATTTCTACCCTATTACATGACTCGCCGAGTCCAAATGATTAAATTGTTTTCCAGCAAGGTACAAATATGAGCCGCCCGGCGGGTCAATTCTCCTGTTGGCCTGAAGCTTCCGGATCAACCCTTTCCGCTCCTCCGTCCTGTTCCCTGTCCTGGAAGGTTGATGACGACCAGTCAACGCCATTCAAAGCTCCAAATTCAGCTTCATCATCAATTAGTCTGGCTGGGTCAACATTAGGGGCGAAGGTATGCTTATTGATTGGAGGGATCAGGCTGGTCACTTTATAATGCGGCGTTGGAATCCTCTGATTTTCCGCGTCATAACCCGGCTGGTACTTGGTGAGATCCGCCTCATCAGCAATCAGGGTGGCCACAGGGCGTATTTCCTTCACACAAGCGGCGAAGTCCTCCTGTTCAAATGATGTGCCATCTTCCTTAAAGCTTGGATATCCAATGGCGATGTCGGCCGGGTCTAACTCCGGTAGCCACGCCTTGGCCCAGCTTAAAGCAGCCACGACTCGGGCTCTGGCAGATGATCGCCTTAATTCATTGAACCGCTGGGGCAGCACAGAAAGCCGCTTTAGCACATCCACCAGGAGTATGGGGACCTCGTTTGACAGGGCAACTGTGGCCAAGGCACGCTGGGATCCAGTGTAAAGTTGTTCCACGAGCGTGTAAACTGCCTTCAGCTTCACCAGCATGTCCTGGTTGAGGTTGGAGCTCCTGGGGCCTGCATAGCAATATGTGAGTTAGTGACAATTCATATGATCACTAGAAAGATTCAATATCTGACACTTGCAGGGCGACTTACCAAAGATTGCTGACACAATCTGAGATACATGGCGTTTTAAGCCGGAAAAATTTAGTAGTCACCTCTTAAAGAGCCGTTTTTGCTGTTTCAGCTCGTTGGGTTAAGGCAATTTTTTCTTCAGCCCAGGCCTTCTTCTCAACCTCAAACTCGGATTTCAATTTCTCTTGTTCAGCCACACTGAATTCAAATTTGGAATTGACCTTTTGAGTTTCAGTCTGCTGAGCCTCCAGGTGGTTCTTCAATTCAGACAGTTCTGATTGAAGTTGAGTAGTGGTGGCCTGTACAAATACCGGGTCAAAAATCATGAATATTAGCATACAATATTAATTCCCAAGCCTTTTGCAAGCAACAACACTTGGCACTTGGGGGCTAATGTCTAACGAAGGTTTTATCTAAGTGGCGGTTCATGAGAGTAAGTCCCAAGCACTTTGCAAGCAAGAGCACTTGGCACTTGGGGGCTAATGCAAGTTGCTGTTAAATCTACACAAGGACTATATTCTGCACAAGCATGTGAAGGACCGGCTCATTCATGTTGATTAAACCGGCCCTTGGGGACTATGGAGTAAGCCGGATTTTTTATAGGTTTGACCAAAGGATATTACTAATGCTTATACGTTTGTTCTAAGTCTATAGCATATTCATCATAAGCAATAGACTTGGGGGCTGGCATAGTAAGGATAATTCACTAAAGGGAAAGAGTTTATACCTCAAATTTTTGGTGCATTTGCTTCACCATATCAACTTCGAGGTCACGGCTGCTGTGCACTTGGCTAAGATATCCAGAAAAAACTTCCCCAATGCTCATGTGAGTATAATCAGCAATGTCAAATCTGACCTTACGGCGTTCCAGGTGCTCATTCTTGGCAGAACACTTGGCTAGCACAGTAGGTCTCCCCGGCTCAGTGTAACCGGTCCGGGTAATTTCAACATCAGCATCTTGTGGGTCGTCTGTCTTGGCCGGGCTGGAAGCTTCAAGGGTTACAGAGCCGTCGGCGGCTTGATCAGCAGGCGGGTCAGCGGTTGGCGTTGGCATGACTTGAGCCGGTTCACGCGGCGGCTCGGGATCAGAAGCTTCCGGTGCGGCCGGCTGGAGTTCTGGCTCGTTGATGGAGGGCTCTTCGGCCGGATTGCTCTTCTTCACCTTCTTGGTGGGCTTTGCTTTTCCGCTGCATAAAGATCAAAATATCAGTACAAATATAAAGAATTGAAATGAATACAGGATAAGTAAATTATCATTACCATGGAGCGATCTTAAAAGCCGGCATGTTGGACTGGACTGAATCACCGGAGGAAGGTGAAGTTTCCTGATAATTCGAGTCAGAAGAGTTGAGTGGTTGACGAGTGAGACCCGCCAAAGGATAAAAAGGAGTTAAGTCGGAGGTGACCTCGTTCCGGCGCTTCCTTGGTGTATTTGGTAAGCCGGAGGAGAGTTCTGCGTCCTTGCTGGTCCGGGTCTGCCTGCGGCTCTCATGAATCTATCGCTTCAAAATAAATTGAGGATCTTGATAAGCTAAAGGATGTGAAAATCTTACTTTATGGGTTACTCTTCGGATTTTATGTCTTGGCAAAGGCTCGGAGTCTGAGCAAATAATAGTTACCTCTTCATCCACTCCGTGACTTGTTCCCGTGTCCTCCTGATGATAATCAGTGTCAATAAGGTGGTTAAAAAAGGAGCCTAGAGAGTCAAGAGCTACCTCTGAGTCAGAGGTATCTTCTAGTCGAAGCAAGTCTGAGGCGCTGGTCTTATTTCCTTTCTTCTTGGCGGCGGTTTTCCTGGCGGCTCTCTTGGCCTTCCTGGCTCTCTTTGCAACTTCATGATCGTACTTTATTTTCCCAAATTTGTCATTAGCCTGTGAAAATTAGCAAAAGTCTGAGTAAAGACAAAACATCAAGGATGAAGGTAAAAATGCTCAATTTGGCAGCTTACCGCTGGAGCCGGGTTAGCTTTGCAGAAAGGGCTTAAGCCCACCTTGCCATAGTCTGCTAGGCTTTCATTCAAGAGCGACTTTGTCATATCATCAATGATGTCGTCAGGTAAATTGTCAAGGCTGTGCCGCAGAGGATCATTCTTCTCGCCTGTGTAGGAATGATCCGCCAGGCAAGCCAAACCCGGACCAAGTCAATACCACTTAAACCATTCGCCAAAAGAGCCTTGATTTTAGTCATGGAAGGGGCGAGTTTCTGGCGATCAGCAACAGAAAACTTGTCTGGTAGAGGATGATTAGACTTGAGGCGCAGGGCGCGAAAGCCGGGCAGAGGGTTCTCATCAGCTGGAGAAGTGTCTTGGCAATAGAACCATGTCTGGTTCCAGTCCTTGGGGTGACTTGCTGAATTTGCATAAGGGAAAATGGTGTCTCTCCGTCGTTGGATTGAGACTCCACCAAGTTCCAAGCTAGGCCCGTTGGCACATTCATTCTGGTGGTTCAAATAAAATAACTCTCTGAAGAGTAGCAAGTTGGGCTCTTCTCCAAGATACACCTCACAGAACACTTGAAAGTTGCAAATATTAGACACGGAGTTGGGTCTGATGTCTTGAGGACGGAGGTCAAAAAAGTGTAGGACGTCTCTAAAAAACTTTCAGCCGGGTGGGGAAAAGCCCCGGTTCATGTGGTCAGTGAAGACGATGACTTCCCCCTCTTTGGGCTGAGGCTTGTCCTCGGTTGGATCAGGTGCACGGTAGGACATGATTTCCTTCTTTGGCAGATAGCCAGTCCTCACAAAGTCCTCAAGTGTACTATCTGTGACGATGGACTTGACTCAATTGCATGAAGTGGGTGTTTTGGGCGGCATTATGAAGACGGAAGCCTAACAAAGAGTGAAATTGCCGGTTCAAACTTAAGCCGGAGAGGAAAAAATATTACAGTGCATATTCAAGATGGCGGCTTACAAAGGGGCCTAATAGTATATGACTAAATTATGTCAGGTTACGTAAACCGCCATGAGCAGTGCAAATTATTTAAGCCGCCATGATAAGTTGGATGATGTCTGTTGAGCATTTCAGTTTAAATCGGCAATTTGAGCCGCCATGGCTAGATGGATCTAACAAATGTAGTTTTTTGCCTAAGTGTTACATAAACAAGTTTCACAGGCTGCAACTATTATTTTGGATCAACGGCTGTTCAGGAAAAGAAAAATAAATCTAGACCTAAAAACCAGTACAGATGAGTTCATGAGCTTTCACAAGATCTTTTCTTCCAGGAAAGGGGATCTACTGATATCAAAAGTGGAAATAAAACAACTGCCGCATTGGTTGTACACCGTTTTCAGATCAAAGAAGCTCGCGGTATGAGCATGGAAGATGAACTACGGTGAACTACGAAGAACACAGAGAAACTCGCAAACCCTAATGCGGATCTGAGGTATGGGAAGGCAGAAACTTACAGTTGCAGATCTACTGCGGAGGATCACTGACGTTCTCTGGATCGACTTAGGTTGATGCAGCGGCCGAGGTTGAGGAAGATGAGGTGCTCTGCGGCGGCGGCGGAGCTCGAGCGGCAGAAGAGTTGCGAGAGGAAGAAGACGCTGGAAAGGGGGAGAATGAGAGAAGACCGGTCGTGCCTATTTATAAGGAAAGGCTCTTAAGTGGGCGCGAAAAACAAGGAAGCCGAAAATATGGTTATCCAGCTACCAGGACGCCTTGATTCTCGGGATGGTCATGAAGATAAGGATCCGTTGAGATATGTTGGATAAAGTGTGAAGTAATGATAGATGATGTCATGGCGGGTTATCGCAAATCCAGAAGATGACGTCATGGCGGGTTACAGATTCTCGCACAATGAAGAGCAGAAGATTTTTTATAAGTGTTGAAGATTGACATGAACCAGTTCAAATCAATCTGGGGCCTAATGTTGGGGATATAACTATTAGGTATGACCCGCCCAGGAGGGGCCGGGTTATACCTATGGCGATTCATGAAGCCCAAGAAAGCTCTGGAAGATGGCGGTTCAGATAAGGGCCCAAGGCCCAAAGGTGACTTAAGGCCCGTAGAGATAAACCGCCATAAGTACATAACTTGTATTGTAAGGCATAGATAGTTAGAGAACGAGCCGGACACTGTTTATGAGCCAGCCGAGACTCTGTGAGCCGCTGGGCGTCGACCTCTATATATAAAGGGATGACCCGGCAGCGGTTAAGGACAGATAACATTAAATCGAAAGGTAGGTCAAGCGGATTCTCTCCCTAGTAATCGAAACATAAGCAATACCACCTCAAACTGGATTAGGCCTTTACCTTCACCGCAAGGGGCCGAACCAGTATAAACCCTCGTGTCCTTTGTCCCGGTTTAACCCCTTTAAGCTTCCTAGTTGCGATGGTTGCACGATTAAGTCCTTCCACTAGGACATCTGCCGTGATAATTCCACGACACAACCCACAAGTTAGGTGAACTATTTTAAAAATAAAATGGAAATTAAGTGATCTATTTGAAGAGGCTAACTGCAGCCATTGGAATAGAAATGTTTCCCGTTAGTAGTCTGCAAATGATGATGTTTGTATTGCGCTTGTATCTACCATGTATATTTATCAGCGACAAAAGCCATCTCCTTCTTTCGCTGGCCAAAGCAACCCAATAGCTCGGTCTATAGAAAGGCATGTCACCCCCCATGGCACACGACTCTGGACGGATGGCGTGGGTAGGGATATCTCACTACAAAAAAGACACATTCGTGACATTATGGCCTAAACAAAAACTTTTTCTATCATGGATGTGACACTTCCATGATGATAATTGTGACAAAAACACATATCATCATAGATGTGGTGGGCTCCTACTTCTGTGATAAAAAATATATATAATGGGCTTTTCATCCTGGGCGGGTCGGAGGCGCACCGGCATGACATTCTTTGGGCCGTTCATGACATAAACAATCATGCTAGAAATGAGGGAGAGGATTTTTTGGGGATTTCCCAGTATACGGTGGGCAATCGATGGGTGGTCAGGCCCGAGCGATGCAATGGTTTGTGCGCTTCTCTTGTACACACGTGTGTGCGAAGCCTTCGCTAATTGAACTCGAGTGAGCCATTCGCTTACTAAACCCGATCGATCGATGCCTTGCCTTACTGAACCCGAGCGATCGATCCCGCACACTACACTGAACCCGAGCGATCCCCCACACTACTACTGAACCTGAGTGATTCCTTCGCTGCTTACTGAACCCGATTGATGCCAGCAAGACTCGTGCACGTATGTAGTTTGCTGGCCCGATTGATCAATGCATTGCATCGAGCCCCCGTGTGAGACTTGAGTTGACCTAGTTGGTTGGTTGCCTCTCGATGAACAGTCCCGATTGTTGTTGTGTGCATGATACATAGATCGAGTTGGGACCTGCAACCGGGTGCATCGGTCCAACCCCTTGTGCGAGACCTATTGACCTAGCTGGTTGGTTGGCGTGGATGAACAGTCCTCGTTGCTGCCGCCCGTGAATACACCCCACCCCAGCCGATGGTGGTTGGATGAACAGTACCTCGATCGTGTAGGCGGTTGGCGCTGGATGAACAGTACCCCCGATCAGTCGAGGAGGCCGTGCCGCGGTACGCCACACCCCAGCCGGTTGGGGGTGGACGAACAGGACCCCTTGGAGGCCGTAGGCAGTTGGCGGGTGAATAGTAGCCCGTGGAGGCCATAGGAAGTTGACGGTGGATAACCAGTAGCCCTGGAGTCCGCTAATGTGGTATGCCAGACCCCTCCCGATGAATAGGACCCCGTTTCGACCATAGGCAGTTGAATAGAACTCTATTTCGTTTGTTTTTCGGTACGCCGCACCCCTCGTGATGAATAGGACCCCGTTTTGACCATAGGTGGTTGAATAAAAATTGGTTTCGTCCATTTTGCGGTATGCTACACCCCCAGATGATGAATAGACCCTGTTTCGACAGTTCCGTCCAAGCCAGCTGGCTCCCGATGAACAGGACACATTTCGACCCTTTTCTATTGCATAGTTGCTTGTTTTGATGATGCTATGGATTATATCGGGGAGTATAAGTCACGGAGAAGTTGGAATATAGTAGATATTATGCAAGAATAAAATATGAATGGGTTCATAACAGTACCTAAAGTTTATGATTTGCTTATTATACTAACGGATCTCACGAGGTTTCTGTTAAGTTTTGTGTGCTGAAGTTTTCATGTTTTGGGTGAGATCACGATGGATGAAGGAATAAGGAGCGCATGACCCTAAGCTTGGGGATGAACAAGGCACCCCAAGGTAATATTCAAGGAAGACCCAAGCGTCTAAGCTTCAGGATGCCCCGTAAGGCATCCCCTCTTTCGTCTACAATCTATCGGTATGTTACTTGGAGCTATATTTTTATTCATCAAATGATATGAGTTTTGCTTGGAGCTGTTGGAAATATGCCCTAGAGGCAATAATAAATAGGTTATTATTATATTTCCTTGTTCATGATAATCGTTTATTATCCATGCTAGAATTGTATTGATAGGAAACTCAGATACATGTGTGGATACATAGACAACACCATGTCCCTAGTAAGCCTCTAGTTGACTAGCTCGTTGATCAATAGATGGTTACGGTTTCCTGACCATGGAAATTTGATGTCGTTGATAACGGGATCACATCATTAGGAGAATGATGTGATGGACAAGACCCAATCCTAAGCCTAGCACAAGATCGTGTAGTTCGTTGGTCAGAGCTTTTCTAATGTCAAGTATCACTTCCTTAGACCATGAGATTGTGCAACTCCCGGATACCGTAGGAATGCTTTGGGTGTGCCAAACGTCACAACGTAACTGGGTGGCTATAAAGGTGCACTACGGGTATCTCCGAAAGTGTCTGTTGGGTTGGCCCGAATCGAGACTGGGATTTGTCACTCCGTGTAAACGGAGAGGTATCTCTGGGCCCACTCGGTAGGACATCATCATTATGTGCACAATGTGACCAAGGAGTTGATCACGGGATGATGTGAGTTACGGAACGAGTAAAGAGACTTGCCGGTAACGAGATTGAACAAGGTATAGGGATACCGACGATCGAATCTCGGGCAAGTAACATACCGTTAGACAAAGGGAATTGAATACGAGATTGATTGAATCCCCGACATCGTGGTTCATCCAATGAGATCATCGTGGAACATGTGGGAGCCAACATGGGTATCCAGATCCCGCTGTTGGTTATTGACCGGAGAACGTCTCGGTCATGTCTGCATGGTTCCCGAACCCGTAGGGTCTACACGCTTAGGGTTCGATGACGCTAGGGTTATAGGGAAAGTATGTACGTGGTTACCGAATGTTGTTCGGAGTCCCGGATGAGATCCCGGACGTCACGAGGAGTTCCGGAATGGTCCGGAGGTAAAGATTTATATATGGGAAGTCCTGTTTTGGTCACCGGAAAAGTTTCGGGTGAAATCGGTAATGTACCGGGACCACCGGGAGGGTCCCGGGGGTCCACCAAGTGGGGCAACCAGCCCCAGAAGGCTGCGTGGGCCAAGTGTGGGAGGGGACCAGCCCCAGGTGGGCTGGTGCGCCCCCCCACCAAGGCCCAGGCGCATGGGAGAGTGGGAAGGGGCAAACCCTAGGTCCAGATGGGCCTTAGGGCCCATCTAGTGGGGCGCCTCCCCCTCTCCTCCCCTTGGCCGCCCCCCTTGATGGGATCTAGGGCTGGCCGCCTCCTCTTGGGGGTGGAAACCCTAAAGGGGGCGCAGCCCCCTTCCCCCCTATATATACTTGAGGTTTGGCTGCCATACAGACATGAGAACGTCTCCTTTTGGTGCTGCCCTACCCCTCTTCTTCCTCCTCCTCTCCCGCGGTGCTTGGCGAAGCCCTGCGGGATTGCCACGCTCCTCCACCACCACCATGCCGTCATGTTGCTGCTGGATGGAGTCTTCCCCAACCTCTCCCTCTCTCCTTGCTGGATCAAGGCGTGGGAGACGTCACCGGGCTGCACGTGTGTTGAACGCGGAGGCACCGTTCTTTCGGTGCTTAGATCGGAATCAACCGCGATCTGAATCGCTACGAGTACGACTCCCTCATCCGCGTTCTTGCAACGCTTCCGCATCGCGATCTACAAGGGTATGTAGATTCACTCCCCTTCCCCTCGTTGCTAGATTACTCCATAGATTGATCTTGGTGATGCGTAGAAAATTTTGAATTTCTGCTACGTTCCCCAACAGTGGCATCATGAGCTAGGTCTATGCGTAGTTTCTATGCACGAGTAGAACACAAAGTAGTTGTGGGCGTCGATTTTTTCAATTCTTCTTGCCGCTACTAGTCTTATCTTGTTTCGGCGGCATTGTGGGATGAAGCGGCCCGGACCGACCTTACACGTACGCTTACGTGAGACAGGTTCCACCGACTGACATGCACTAGTTGCATAAGGTGGCTAGCGGGTGTTTGTCTCTCCCACTTTAGTCGGAACGGATTCGATGAAAAGGGTCCTTATGAAGGGTAAATAGAAATTGGCATATCACGTTGTGGTTTTACGTAGGTAAGAAACGTTCTTGCTAGAAACCTATACAAGCCACGTAAAAACTTGCAACAACAATTAGAGGACGTCTAACTTGTTTTTGCAGCATGTGCTATGTGATGTGATATGGCCAGAAGATGTGATGAATGATATATGTGATGTATGAGATTGATCATATTCTTGTAATAGGAATCACGACTTGCATGTCGATGAGTATGACAACCGGCAGGAGCCATAGGAGTTGTCTTTATTTTTTGTATGACCTGCGTGTCATTGAATAACGCCATGTAAATTACTTTACTTTATTGCTAAGCGCGTTAGCCATAGAAGTAGAAGTAATCGTTGGCGTGACAACTTCATGAAGACACAATGATGGAGATCATGATGATGGAGATCATGGTGTCATGCCGGTGACAAAGATGATCATGGTGCCCCGAAGATGGAGATCAAAGGAGCATGATGATATTGGCCATATCATGTCACTATTTGATTGCATGTGATGTTTGTCATGTTTTTTGCATCTTATTTGCTTAGAACGACGGTAGCAAGTAGGATGATCCCTTATAATAATTTCAAGAAAGTGTTCACCCTAACTGTGCACCGTTGCGAAGGTTCGTCGTTTCGAAGCACCACGTGATGATCGGGTGTGATAGATTCTTACGTTCGAATACAACGGGTGTTGACGAGCCTAGCATGTACAGACATGGCCTCGGCACACACGCAATACACTTAGGTTGACTTGCCGAGCCTAGCATGTACAGACATGGCCTCGGAACACGGAGGACCGAAAGGTCGAGCATGAGTCGTATAGAAGATACGATCAACATGGAGATGTTCACCGATCTTGACTAGTCCGTCTCACGTGATGATCGGACACGGCCTAGTTAAACTCGGATCATGTTTCACTTAGATGACCAGAGGGATGTCTATCTGAGTGGGAGTTCATAATCAGATGAACTTCATTATCATGAACATAGTCAAAAAGGTATTTGCAAATTATGTCATAGCTTGCGCTTTAAGTTCTACTGGTTTAGATATGTTCCTAGAGAAAATTTAGTTGAAAGTTGGTAGTAGCAATTATGCGGATTGGGTCCGTAAACTGAGGATTGTCCTCATTACTACACAGAAGGCTTATGTCCTTAATGCACCGCTCGGTGTGCTGAACCTCAGCGTCGTCTGTAGATGTTACGAAACATCTGACATACACGTTTTGATAACTACGTGATAGTTCAGTGCGGTTTAGAATTGTGGCACCCAAGACGTTTTTGAAACGTCGCAGAACATGTGAGATGTTCCGAAGACTGAAATTGGGATTTCAGACTAGTGCCCACGTCAAGAGGTATGAGACCTCTGACAAGTTTCTTAAGCCTGCAAACTAAGGGAGAAAAGCTCAATCGTTGAGCGTGTGCTCAGATTGTCTGAGTGCCACAATCGCTTGAATCGAGTGGGAGTTAATCTCCCAGATGAGATAGTGATAGTTCTCCATAGTCACTGCCACCAAGCTAGTAGAGCTTCGTGATGAACTATAACATATCAAGGATAGTTATGATGATCCTTGAGCTATTCGCGATGTTTGACACCGCGAGAGTAGAAATCAAGAAGGAGCATCAATTGTTGATGGTTAGTAGAACCACTAGTTTAAGAAGGGCAAGGGAAAAAGGGATACTTCATGAAACAGCAAGTCGTTTGCTGCTCTAGTGAAGAATCCCAAGGTTGAACCCAAACCCGAGACTAAGTGCTTCTGTAATAAGAGGAACGGTCACTGAAGCAGTACTACCCTAGATACTTGGTAGATGAGAAGGCAGGCAAGGTCGACAGAAGTATATTGGATATACGTCATATGAATGTGTACTTTACTAGTACTCCCAGCAGCACCAGGGTATGAGATACCGGTTCGGTTGCTAAGTGTTAGTAACTCGAAATAAAAGCTGCGGAATAAACGGAGACTAGCTAAAGGTGAGATGACGATATGTGTTGGAAGTGTTTCCAAGGTTGATGTGATCAAGCATCGCATGCTCCCTCTACTATCGAGATTTGGTGTTTGCGTTGAGCATGATTGGATTATGTTTATCGCAATACGGTTATTCATTTAAGGAGAATAATGGTTACTCTGTTTATTTGAATAATACCTTCAATGGTCTTGCACCTAAAATGAATCTCGATCGTAGTGATACACATGTTCATGCCAAAAGGATATATGATAGTAATGATAGTACCACATACTTGTGGCACTGCCACTTGAGTCATATTGGTATAGAACGCATGAGGAAGCTCCATGTGGATGGATCTTTGGACTCACTCAATTTTTGAAAAGATTGAGACATGCGAACCATGTCTATTGGTATATATGCATGAAGAAACTCCATGCAGATGGATCATTTAGACTCACTTGATTATGAATCACTTGAGACATGCAAATCATACCACATGGGCAAGATGACTGAAAGTCCTCGTTTTCAGTAAGATGGAACAAGAGAGCAACTTATTGGAAGTAATACATTTTGATGTATGCAGTCCAATGAGTGCTGAGGCATGCAGTGGATATCATTATGTTCTTACTTCACAGATGATTTGAGTAGATGCTGAGAATATTTACTTGATGAAACACAAGTCTGAATTATTGAAAGGTTCAAGTAATTTCAGAGTGAAGTTGAAGATCGTCGTGACAAGAGGATAAAATGTCTGTGATATGATCATAGAGATGAGTATCTGAGTTACGAGTTTGGCACACAATTAAGACATTGTGGAAAGTATTTCACAATTAATACCGCCTGGAACACCATAGTGTGATGATGTGTCCGGACATCATAGCTGCACCCTATTGGATATGGTGCATACCATGATGTCTCTTATCGAATTACCACTATCATTTATGGGTTAGGCATTAGAGACAACCGCATTCACTTTAAAAGGGGCACCACGCAATTCCGTTGAGACGACACCGTTTAGAGAAACCTAAGTTGTCGTTTCTTAAAAGTTTGGGGCTGCGAAGCTTATGTGAAAAAGTTTCAGGCTGATAAGCTCGAACCCAAAGCGGATAAATACATCTTCATAGAAAACCCAAAACAGTTGGGTATACCTCCTATTTCAGATCTGGAAGCAAAAGTAATTGCTTCTAGAAACAGGTCCTTTCTCAAGGAAAAGTTTCTCTCGAAAGAATTGAGTGGGAGGATGGTGGAGACTTGATAAGGTTATTGAACCGTCACTTCAACTAGTGTGTAGCAGGGCACAGGAAGTTGTTCCTATGGCACCTACACCAATTGAAGTGGAAGCTTATGATAGTGATCATGAAACTTCGGATCAAGTCACTACCAAACCTCGTAGGACGACGAGGATGCGTGCTACTTCAGAGTGGTACGTGATCCTGTCTGAGATATCATGTTGTTGGACAATACTGAACCTACGAGCTATGGAGAAGCGATGGTGGGCCCATATTCCGACAAATGGTTAGAAACCATGAAATCCGAGATAAATGGATCTTTGAGAAGAAGACGGACGTGGACGGTAATGTTACCGTCTATGAAGCTCGACTTGTGGCAAAGAGTATTTTCACAAGTTCAAGGAGTTGACTACGATGAGTTTTTCTCATCCGTAGCGATGCTTAGGTCCGTCGGAATCATGTTAGCATTAGCTACATTTATGAAATCTGGCAGATGGATGTCAAAACAAGTTTCCTTGCCAGTTTTCGTAAGGAAAGGTTGTATGTGATACAATCAGAAAGGTTTTGTCGATCCTAAGGATGCTAAAAGGTATGCTAGCTCCAGCGATCCTTCTAAGGACTGGAGTAAGCATCTCGGAGTTGGAATGTACGCTTTGATGAGATGATCAAAGATTTTGGATTTATACAAAGTTTATTAGAAACTTGTATTTACAATAAAGTGAGTGGGAGCGCTACAACATTTCTGATAAGTATATGTGAATGACATATTGTTGATCCGAAATGATGTAAAATTTCTGGAAAGCATAAAGGGTTGTTTGAAAGGAGTTTTTCAAAGGAAGACCTGGATAAAGCTACTTACACATTGGGCATCAAGATCTATAGAGATAGATCAAGACGCCTGATGATACTTTCAAAGAACGCACACCTTGACATGATTTTGAAAGAGTTCAAATAGATCAGCAAAGAAGGAGTTCTTGGCTGTGTTACAAGGTGTGAGTATTGAGTAAGACTCAAGACCTGACCACAGCAGAAGAAAGAGAAATGACGAAGGTCGTCCCCTATGCTTCAGACGTAGGCTCTACAGTATGCTATGCTGTGTACCGCACATGAAGTGTGCCTTGCCATGAGTTGGTCAAGGGGTACAATAGTGATCCAGGAATGGATCACATGACAGCGGTCGAACTTATCCTTAGTATCTACTGGACTAAGGAATTTTCTCGATTATGGAGGTGAAAAGGAGTTCGTCGTAAAGGGTTACGTCGATGCGAACTTTGACACTAATCCGGATGACTCTGAGTAGTAAACGGGATTCGTATAGTAGAGCAATTATTTGAAATGGCTCCAAGTAGCGCGTGGTAGCATCCACAAAGATGACATAGATACTCGTAAAGCACACACGGATCTGAAAGGTTCAGACCCGTTTACTAATAACCTCTCTCACAAGCATAACATGATCAAACCAGAACTCATTGAGTGTTAATCACATAGAGATGTGAACTAGATTGTTGACTCTAGTAAACTCTTGGGTGTTGGTCACATGGTGATGTGACCTGTCAGTGTTAATCACATGGTGATGTGAACTAGATTATTGACTCTAGTGCAAGTGGGAGACTGTTGGAAATATGCCCTAGAGGCAATAATAAATAGGTTATTATTATATTTCCTTGTTCATGATAATCGTTTATTATCCATGCTAGAATTGTATTGATAGGAAACTCAGATACATGTGTGGATACATAGACAACACCATGTCCCTAGTAAGCCTCTAGTTGACTAGCTCGTTGATCAATAGATGGTTACGGTTTCCTGACCATGGACATTGGATGTCGTTGATAACGGGATCACATCATTAGGAGAATGATGTGATGGACAAGACCCAATCCTAAGCCTAGCACAAGATCGTGTAGTTCGTTTGCTCAGAGCTTTTCTAATGTCAAGTATCATTTCCTTAGACCATGAGATTGTGCAACTCCCGGATATCGTAGGAATGCTTTGGGTGTGCCAAACGTCACAACGTAACTGGGTGGCTATAAAGGTGCACTACGGGTATCTCCGAAAGTGTCTGTTGGGTTGGCACGAATCGAGACTGGGATTTGTCACTCCGTGTAAACGGAGAGGTATCTCTGGGCCCACTCGGTAGGACATCATCATAATGTGCACAATGTGACCAAGGAGTTGATCACGGGATGATGTGAGTTACGGAACGAGTAAAGAGACTTGCCGGTAACGAGATTGAACAAGGTATAGGGATACCGACGATCGAATCTCGGGCAAGTAACATACCGTTAGACAAAGGGAATTGCATACGGGATTGATTGAATCCCCGACATCATGGTTCATCCGATGAGATCATCGTGGAACATGTGGGAGCCAACATGGGTATCCAGATCCCGCTGTTGGTTATTGACCGGAGAACGTCTCGGTCATGTCTGCATGGTTCCTGAACCCGTAGGGTCTACACGCTTAAGGTTCGATGACGCTAGTGTTTCACAATTAATACCGTCCGGAACACCATAGTGTAATGGTGTGTCCGAACATCATAATTGCACCCTATTGGATATGGTGCATACCATGATGTCTCTTATCAAATTACCACTATGGTTTATGGGTTAGGCATTAGAGACAACCGCATTCACTTTAAATAGGGCACCACGCAATTCCGTTGAGACGACACCGTTTAGAGAAACCTAAGTTGTCGTTTCTTAAAAGTTTGGGGCTGCGATGCTTATGTGAAAAGGTTTCAGGCTGATAAGCTCGAACCCAAAGCGGATATATGCATCTTCATAGAATACCCAAAACAGTTGGGTGTACCTCCTATTTCAGATCTGGAAGCAAAAGTAATTGCTTCTAGAAACGAGTCCTTTCTCGAGGAAAAGTTTCTCTCGAAAGAATTGAGTGGGAGGATGGTGGAGACTTGATAAGGTTATTGAACCGTCGCTTCAACTAGTGTGTAGCAGGGCACAGGAAGTTGTTCCTGTGGCACCTACACCAATTGAAGTGGAAGCTTATGATAGTGATCATGAAACTTCGGATCAAGTCACTACCAAACCTCGTAGGACGACGAGGATGCGTGCTACTTCAGGGTGGTACGTGATCCTGTCTTGGAAGTCATGTTGTTGGACAACGATGAACCTATGAGCTATGGAGAAGCGATGGTGGGCCCATATTCCGACAAATGGCTAGAAGCCATAAAATCCGAGAGGATCCATGTATGAAAACAAAGTATAGACTTTGAGAGGACTACTTGATGGTCGTAAGGCTGTTGAGGTAAATGGATCTTTAAGAAGAAGACGGACATGGACGGTAATGTTACCGTCTATGAAGCTCGACTTGTGGCAAAGAGTATTTCCACAAGTTCAAGGAGTTGACTACGATGAGATTTTCTCATCCGTAGCGATGCTTAAGTCCGTCGGAATCATGTTAGCATTAGCTGCATTTGTGAAATCTGGCAGATGGATGTCAAAACAAGTTTCCTTACCAGTTTTCGTAAGGAAAGGTTGTATGTGATACAATCAGAAAGTTTTTGTCGATCCTAAGGATGCTAAAAGGTATGCTAGCTCCAGCGATCCTTCCATGGATTAGAGCAAGCATCTCGGAGTCAGAATATACACTTTGATGGAGTGATCAAAGTTTTTGGGTTTATACAAAGTTTGTTAGAAACTTGTATTTACAATAAAGTGAGTGGGAGCGCTACAACATTTCTGATAAGTATATGTGAATGACATATTGTTAATCCGAAATGATGTAAAATTTCTGGAAAGCATAAAGGGTTGTTTGAAAGGAGTTTTTCAAAGGAAGACCTGGATTAAAGCTACTTACATATTGGGCATCAAGATCTATAGAGATAGATCAAGACGCCCGATGATACTTTCAAAGAACGCACACCTTGACATGATTTTGAAAGAGTTCAAAATAGATCAGCAAAGAAGGAGTTCTTGGCTGTGTTACAAGGTGTGAGTATTGAGTAAGACTCAAGACCTGACCACAGCAGAAGAGAGAGAAAGGACGAAGGTCGTCCCCTATGCTTTAGACGTAGGCTCTACAGTATGCTATGCTGTGTACCGCACATGAAGTGTGCCTTGCCATGAGTTGGTCAAGGGGTACGATAGTGATCCGGGAATGGATCACATGACAGCGGTCGAACTTATCCTTAGTACCTAGTGGACTAAGGAATTTTCTCGATTATGGAGGTGAAAAGGAGTTCGTCGTAAAGGGTTACGTCGATGCGAACTTTGACACTAATCCGGATGACTCTGAGTAGTAAACCGGATTCGTATAGTAGAGCAGATACTTGAAATGGCTCCAAGTAGCGTGTGGTAGCATCCACAAAGATGACATAGATATTCGTAAAGCACACACGAATCTGAAAGGTTCAGACCCGTTGACTAATAACCTCTCTCACAAGCATAACATGATCAAACCAGAACTCATTGAGTGTTAATCACATAGAGATGTGAACTAGATTGTTGACTCTAGTAAACTCTTGGGTGTTGGTCACATGGTGATGTGACCTGTCAGTGTTAATCACATGGTGATGTGAACTAGATTATTGACTCTAGTGCAAGTGGGAGACTGTTGGAAATATGCCCTAGAGGCAATAATAAATAGGTTATTATTATATTTCCTTGTTCATGATAATCGTTTACTATCCATGCTAGAATTGTATTGATAGGAAACTCAGATACATGTGTGGATACATAGACAACACCATGTCCCTAGTAAGCCTCTAGTTGACTAGCTCGTTGATCAATAGATGGTTACGGTTTCCTGACCATGGACATTGGATGTCGTTGATAACGGGATCACATCATTAGGAGAATGATGTGATGGACAAGACCCAATCCTAAGCCTAGCACAAGATCGTGTAGTTCGTTTGCTCAGAGCTTTTCTAATGTCAAGTATCACTTCCTTAGACCATGAGATTGTGCAACTCCCGGATACCGTAGGAATGCTTTGGGTGTGCCAAACGTCACAACGTAACTGGGTGGCTATAAAGGTGCACTACGGGTATCTCCGAAAGTGTTTGTTGGGTTGGCACGAATCGAGACTGGGATTTGTCACTCCGTGTAAACGGAGAGGTATCTCTGGGCCCACTCGGTAGGACATCATCAT
>NC_057805.1:17933789-17937379 GCF_018294505.1 Triticum aestivum
TCCCGGACGTCACGAGGAGTTCCGGAATGGTCCGGAGGTAAAGATTTATATATGGGAAGTCCTGTTTTGGTCACCGGAAAAGTTTCGGGTGAAATCGGTAATGTACCGGGACCACCGGGAGGGTCCCGGGGGTCCACCAAGTGGGGCAACCAGCCCCAGAAGGCTGCGTGGGCCAAGTGTGGGAGGGGACCAGCCCCAGGTGGGCTGGTGCGCCCCCCCACCAAGGCCCAGGCGCATGGGAGAGTGGGAAGGGGCAAACCCTAGGTCCAGATGGGCCTTAGGGCCCATCTAGTGGGGCGCCTCCCCCTCTCCTCCCCTTGGCCGCCCCCCTTGATGGGATCTAGGGCTGGCCGCCTCCTCTTGGGGGTGGAAACCCTAAAGGGGGCGCAGCCCCCTTCCCCCCTATATATACTTGAGGTTTGGCTGCCATACAGACATGAGAACGTCTCCTTTTGGTGCTGCCCTACCCCTCTTCTTCCTCCTCCTCTCCCGCGGTGCTTGGCGAAGCCCTGCGGGATTGCCACGCTCCTCCACCACCACCATGCCGTCGTGTTGCTGCTGGATGGAGTCTTCCCCAACCTCTCCCTCTCTCCTTGCTGGATCAAGGCGTGGGAGACGTCACCGGGCTGCACGTGTGTTGAACGCGGAGGCACCGTTCTTTCGGTGCTTAGATCGGAATCAACCGCGATCTGAATCGCTACGAGTACGACTCCCTCATCCGCGTTCTTGCAACGCTTCCGCATCGCGATCTACAAGGGTATGTAGATTCACTCCCCTTCCCCTCGTTGCTAGATTACTCCATAGATTGATCTTGGTGATGCGTAGAGAATTTTGAATTTCTGCTACGTTCCCCAACAGGAGCGTCTTGTGCCATAGTAGTTTTTGCTTTATTTTCTTTTTAGTTTGCCACAATCATCTTTTTCGGACACACCTTTTGAGAGGGACACACATTTGTTATTGATTTGTTCGAATATTCTATGTGCTTCACTTATATCTTTTGAGCTAGGCAGCTGCTCTAGTGATTCACTTATATCTTTTAGAGCACTGTGGTGATTTTATTTTAAAGAAATAGTTGCACTCTCATGCTTCACTTAAATCCCTTCGAGAGTCTAATAAATAGTCATGGAAATTTGAATGGGTTATAAGACTAGTCCATAAAGGATAAGTATTCAAGAGGGATATAATAAAAACTTTCATGTAGATCACTAAATATGATATGTTTGATTCCTTGCAATAGTTTGCGATATTAAGATGGTAATATGTGGGGGTACTAGTGAACGACTGTGGTTTAGTAAGAATATTGGTGTTAAGGTTTATGATTCCCGAAGCATGCACGGACTGGTACAGTGAGGTGCTATACAAACGGTTTTTAACCCCTTTCCGCGATGACATTTGGAACCGTCGCCAGGTGAATGTGGGCGATAGAGGGGTCCTTCCAACACGACCTAGAAACCGTCGGTGATAGGCCCTCCGGCCACACACGCTCAGCCAAATGAGGTCGTGTGCGACGGGCGAGTGATCAAATACGATTATACGTACAATTATATAAAAAATACAATTATACAGGCCAAATCGTTTCCAGTCGTAAGTACATCCAACATAGTCAGTCCTGGCGAAACGTTTCCGTTCGTATGTACATTCCACATAGTCAATCCAAGGAATACGTTTCTGTTAGTATTTACATCCTACACAGTCAATCCAAGAAGTATACGTTTCCGTTCGTATATACATCCCACACAGTCACTACAAGGAAAACTTTTCCGTTAGCATGTGTATCACACACAATTTTCCCCATTAAATCGTTTGTGATAGCGTTTCCATTGCACATGATATTAAAAATTTACCATTTGCGTTATTGAGTGCATCACACACAATGTGTAGAAGAAACTATGTGACATAAGTTATCCATCACACACACTTTTTATGTGGTAAACGTTTGCGCAAGGTGGCCTAACGCAAACAATTTTCAAGAGGATATCGTGTGTGATTGTTCATTGATCCAACATGTTTTATTCCTAGAAACTATGTGCGTTGCTTGAGGTCATCGCCCACAGTGTTTTCTCAATAACCGTTTGCAATAGAAAAACCCAATTAGCAGGCTAATCGACCATTAGCAGGCTAATTGTCCTACTATTAATAATCCATTTATTATTCTAAATGACATTTCATATTAAGCACACAATATATTTCATTTTCATATTAAGGAAGCATGATTTCATAATTGAAATACATCAGAGTACAACATCATATAGCTTCAGCACTCAGCTACCCCATTACACAACTGCACGAGTACCAAGTTTCACAAGCATCATCTATAACCTTTCAAAATTATCATCATAGACGGTACATAGACAGATGAATCTCATCTGGAAAAGTGCTGAAGCGGAAGGAGAATACTGAGCCTTCATTGATGTTGAAGGTCTTGCAACTTTAGGCCGGTGCCTGTGGATAATTGACTGTCCATCCTTCGTCCTCTCCAGGAAGACTTCAATATTGAACCATGGGTGTTGTATGAATACCTTCCTCGCATCCTGACCATACATGTGGTTTGAGAGGTAATCATCAGTGAACTTCTTTGGAAAGGCTTGAAAACAAGGATCTGCATAAATATCTTCTCTAGATTTGAAATGACGCAAAGGAATTAAAAAGACAAGGTATAACAGTTAGTACTAACCTTGTAGTGAACTGATGTCTTCTTCATTGTGTAGACAAAGATCTTCTTGTTTTCTGCCGCTAATTTCTTTATCCTAACAATCTTTCTGAGTTTCTTGACTTGACTAATATTCATGGACAACTCATTTCCACATATGCAAAAAGGGTCGAACAGTGGGTCAAAACCTCCGACAGCAGGACCTACATGTGCAAGACCAAATTGTTAAAAACGTAATATTTAAAAACAAGAAGTGGAAAGGTGTGTTATTAACTGCAACAGACCTAATATTTAAAAACAAGCAAACATAGTCATTCAAACTTGTATTGTGCAGGTCTAAGTACACTAGTTATTAGCTCTGTTTGGATCCATGGGTTATAGTTTGAGCTAGTTTGGGATCAAATAGCCCTAAAGTATGCAAACATGAGGGCTAGTTTGAGCTAGTTGCGTCTAGCCCACCCAAAACAACTATCCCACCCAAGAGGTGCTGATTGGGGATAGTTCTCCTAGTGCATTTATTGTCAATCTAACACTGTCATCCAAACACTACTGGAATCAGCTAATTTGCCATCTGCCAGCTCTTTGCCGTCTGCTAGCTGACGGCAAAGCAGCTCTTTGCCATCAGCTACGCATAAGCAGACGGCAAAGAAAAGGCTGACGGCAAAGAAGCTCTTTGCCATCTGCCAGCTCTTTGCCGTTTGCGAGCAGACGGCAAAGAATCTTTGTCGTCCGCTGGCAGACGGCAAAGAGTGTGGTGGCCCCCACCCCCCGCTCATTTAAAAATGTTAACGGCCCACCTCTTTGCCGTCCGCTAGCAGACGGCAAATAGGCAAAAAGGCGGACGGCAAAGGCTGGCGGACGGCAAAGAGGGCACTTGACTAACGGCAAGTACCCCCCCGCCCGTTACTCACTTCGTCCTCGCGCGCCCTTCTCCTCCGAC
>NC_057805.1:17941488-17947657 GCF_018294505.1 Triticum aestivum
GGTATAATTCTAAGCACGCCTGGACTCACAAAACATGCTTATGGGATCTGCCTTACTTCAAAGACCTCCTTTGCCCACACAACATCGACGTGATGCACACTGAGAAGAATATCGCCGAGGCACTTTTTGGTACATTGTTCGGCATAGATGGGAAGTCAAAGGATAATACTAAGGCTAGAGTCGATCTGGAGGCGCTATGTGATAGGCCGTTACAAAACATGAAAGAACCGAAAGGAAAGCAGAACTGGACGAAGCCAAAGGCATGGTTCAATCTTGGAAGGCCAGCTATGAGGGAAATTATCTTGTGGGTGAAAATGCAGTTGATGTTCCCCGATGGGTATGCAGCGAATCTACAGAGGGGAGCCAGTCTTGATAAATTGAAGATATTTGGTCTCAAGAGTCATGATTGGCACATATGGATTGAGCGGGTAATGCCGGTGATGTTGCGTGGCTTCATCCCTGAGGATGAATGGTTAGTACTGGCAGAACTCAGCTATTTCTTCTGTGTTCTTTGTGCGAAAGAACTATCGCCTGGCGTGCTAGAAGAAATGGAAGAGTTGGCGCCGGAGTTGATCTGCAAGTTAGAAAAGATCTTTCCACCGGGCTTCTTTAATCCAATGCAACATTTGATTTTGCATCTCCCGACCGAGGCAAGATTGGGGGGGGGCCCGTGCAAAATCGTTGGTGCTACCCAACTGAGAGGATGCAGAAGACGCTTTGACAAAAATGTAAAAATAAACGTAGAATTGAAGCATTGATGGCTGAGGCATTCATCACTGAGGAGGCGGCAAACTTCGTGACAGCACACTACGAAGCCAAAAATCGTCATTTGCATAATCCGAAGCCTCGGTACAATGCTGATGACCCTAAAAAGGGTGGATCCAACCTCAGCCTTTTCAAAGGGAATCTCGCACCAGCCAGTGTTTCAAATCCAGTATCTTTGGATAACGAACAATGGCGGACCATTTCGTTGTATATCTTCAACAACCTGATAGAAGTGCGGCCGTACATCGAGTAAGTTCTCGGTACATAGTTTCGCAACTTCTATTTCCTTTGAACTGCTCTTATTCCTGGATATTTCATACAGTCGATACATCGCCTTATTCTCGTATGGAGCGGTGATCCAAAAGGATTCTGTCGAAGAGTATGAGCTTCTCGCAAAGCAAGGAGGCGGCTATCCCGGTTTCATCTCTTGGTTCAAACAAACGGTAATTTCTATTAGACTTGTAGGCTAATTTGTAGGCGGCTATCCCGGTTTCATTCGCTAATTTGTGCGTAATGCAACAATCCTTTCATATTAAACTTGTAGGCTAATTCAGAATCTATGGACGCCGAATTGAGACAAGTGGCTAATGGTTTTGACTATAAGGTCCGTTCATTTGACAAATACGACATCAACGGGTATCGCTTTCGTACCTATGGCAAAGAGCTATCTATGGCCGACCGAAAGTCTAGAAATTGTTGTGTATCTGCTATCGGCGAAGGAGGTACCGAGTATTATGGGAGAGTTGAAGCAATTTATGAACTTCTATTCTATGGTGAAAACCCACCGAATGTCGTAGTCTTCAAATGTTATTGGTTTCAGCCGAAGGAGACTAGAAGGACTCATGAACATATAGGGCTAGTTGAAATCAACCAAAGCACCCATTTAGATGTTCCTGATGTCTATATTACGGCTCAACAGGCGACCCAAGTATTCTATCTACCGTGGGCCTGCCAAACTAATCCAAATCTAAAAGGTTGGGATGTCGTTTATGAAGTGCCGCCACGTGCTAGACTATCTCCCCCAAAGGAAGAGGATTATGAACCTCACATTAACCCAGACACATATGAAGGAGAATTCTTCCAAGAGACACGTCTTTCCAAAAAGCGTTTCAAGAACCGCTATACTTCACCCCAAAACATTGCAGTAGACAGCGACAGTGAATCCGACATCACCCCAGAGGAGGAACAAGAAGAGCCGGAACAAGAAGAGGTTACTGCTGCGGATGACCTGTCATTGCTTGACCGATTACGTCAAGGTGGCCTTGCACATGCTGATGCCACTGAACCCTATGAGCCCGTCATTGATTATAGTGATGATGATGATTATGCATTTATTGATGATACTGATCGAGATTATTAGTAGTGTCAGGTATTAAATTTTTTAATGTTGTACTTGATGATGATACACTTAAGTGATACACATATTATTATTCATGTCGGTCTTTTTTTATGTTGTACTAATTTCGTTTACTGTTTGTCATGGCAGGTGTTGAAAGATGGTGGGCGCTGGTCGGGAGCGCGCCAAGGCCCCTTCTTCGTCGGCGCGTGGTCTGAGGTCTTCGATTCCAGACGTACCTCTCCGCCGAGCGTTGCTGGACAGTATGTCCACACCGCCGGGCCCTTCTTCGTCGACCGCGGTGCCCCGCAGGGGACGAGGTAGGAAGAGAGGAGGTGGGGCACGTGGTCGCGGGAGAGGAGGTAGGGTGACTGCTAGGGCACCTTCCTCGCCGCCACCCCCAGCTGTTTCACCCGAGCACGTGACTGCTAGGGTGGACTCGTCCGAGGAGGAGGCTACACGGACTCCGGTCCACGAGCCTCCGGTCCACGGGTCTTGGGCCCACGAGCCTCGGGTCGACTGGCCTTCGGCCCACGAGACCCCGGAGGAGCACACGTCCGGATGGGGTACCTGTCCGGATCAGCCCGAGGAGCCGAGTGGCCATGCTGATGATGGCGGGGAGCCGACTAATCTTGAGGAGAAGGGTGGCACCGTCTACCAGCGTGGTGCTACACGGCTCCCGTCCGTGCCGGCGACCCGCGAGCAGAGGTGGTTGATCTTCCCTGATGGGGAGAGGTACGTAAGTGCATTTAATATTTTTGTACCTTCTGCATTCACGTTTCTTGAAATAACTAATGCGTTGGCCTTGTCATGCTGCAGGGGTTGGGACCACCATCATAGTGTCTGCCGGCCCAACTCCGTCCTTGGAGTTCTTTGCCGGCAAAACTTCCCGGGGTTTGTCACGTTGCCTGGTGAGGGTCGGCTTCCAGAGCTTGGGTTGAGCTGGGAGCACTACGTGGCTGCCCCGGCCCCGCCGGATGTCATTATCGACGGTGTCGTGTGCGACACGAGGGCTGACATGGTGATCAGGACGTTCTGGGTAATTTCTCCTTTACAGATTTCAAAATCTTCAACTAGCTAGTTATTAATTGTACTAATCAATGTTGTCTCATTTGATTGCAGACATTCTACAGGTGTGAGGAGGGATACAAGGAGGACAGCGCAAATGTTATCCAGAACGTCTGCAAGCGCCTACTCCAGAACTTATGGCACGAGGCTCGGGTGCAGGCTGTTCGAGACTACTACGCCTTGCGTGGTATCAAGAAGACCAAGCCGGTGTGCCGCGATAAGTTCCTGAGTAAGGAGCAGTACATGAAGGTAATTCTTAAGGCCTTCTACTTAAGTTCCTTCATTTAGTAATTCTTAGCCGTAGCGCTCAAGTTTCTATTTGCTAACTTATAGGCGCCTCCGAGATGGTGTGCGGATCGGATGGATTGTTGGGAGGTGTTGGTCGATGAGTGGTGCTCACAAGAATGGCTAGCCCTCCAAAACCAGGCCAAGGACAAACGTGCCCAAATGGAAGGTGTGCCACACCATCAAGGCAGCTCCAACTTATATCAGTTCGGGCGCAACTGGGTATGTGGTTTGCTTCATGATTCATGCAATTCATTCATCATGCTAGCTTGAGCCCTTTAATTACTAATTTTCATTGTTTCTCTCTTTCAGGCACGCCACAATAAGGCGGATAAGGTGCCAGAGGTGTACGACCTGTATGCCATGGCCCACACTGGCTCTTTCAAGAAAGTCAAGGCTTTCTCTCAGTCTGACCTCGATGATGCAAACAACTTCACCAGCATCTCCTCCCACAACAAGCTCATGAGATATAGAGATGAGGGGAAGGCAAGGAAAGGGGAGGACTTTAACCCGAGCCAGGGTCCCATTGATCCAGAGCTGGTGATGATATCTGGTGGCGGGAGGTCCCATGGCTCCATAGCCATTGGAGATGGACTTATCCGTTGTCCTAGCACTCTCCCGGAGATCAAGGCGCGCCAGTCGAGCTCCGCTCCTGAGATAAGGCCTCGTGAACGGCCAGTGCAACTCGCCATCAAGGTTAGTGATACGTACTCAGTTATCTTTCTCCGTTACATTGTGTGCGCTTCCATCAATGATTACAAATGGTCATGTGAGTGGTGTTGCAGGCTGCTATACAGACTGAGAGAGATAGAACGGAGAAACTTCTGGCGGAGGCGGCGGAGAGGCAGCGGGAGATGGAGGAGAGGACGAGAAAGATGATGGAGGAGGAGAGGGCACGGAATGACATGCAGGCAAGGGCCATGTACGAGCTCCTTGTGGTAAGTTTCTTCTGCAGATTACTTGCTAGTCTTAACATTTGAGTCTCATTACTAACTAGTATGACTCTGTTCTGAAAACCAAATGTGCAGTCTGTGTGCGAGAAGTCCGGTCAGCCCGCTCCGCCGATGCCAGTGATTGCTCCTGGGAGCACGATGAGTTTAGTTTGAATGGACATTACTTGGTAGTCTTAACATTTGTGTGTCGTAATGCTACGAGACATTGGAAATGATCTTTGGTGCAGCTTAACTCCAGAAACGCATCGCACGATCCTTCTCCAGGTAGCGGCACTAGCCACCCCGCTCCTACACCTCCCTGATCACGGTAAGTTTCTCTAGTGTTTTGCTTAACAAATGCATAAAGACCTAGACTTAGCTTTATTTCCTCCAATATGCTTACCATAATGACCTAGAGTTAGCTTATTTTCCTCCAAAATGACCCATTTTACCTAGGTTAGCTTATAAATGATGCAGTTCATCCAAGTTAGCTCAAAAATGACCCATTTTACATAGATTAGCTCCTAAATGATCCATTTTACCTACGTTAGCTTTAAAATGGCCCATTTCACCTAGGTTAACTCCAAAATGACCCATCTTACCTAGGTTATCTCATAAACGATCCATTTCAACTAATTTAGCTCATAAACGATCCATTTGACCTAAGTGAGCTAAAAAACGATCCATTTCACCTAAATTAGCTCTTAAATGATCCATTTCACCTAAGTTAGCTCAAAAAGATCCATTTCAACTAAATTAGCTCTAAAATGACCCATTTTACGTAGATGAGCTCCTAAATGATCCATTTTACGTACGTTAGCTTTAAAATGACCCATTTCACCTAGGTTAGCTCCAAAATGACCCATTTCACCTAGATTAGCTCCAAAATGACCCATTTCACCTAGGTTAGCTCCAAAATGACCCATTTCACCTTACTTAGCTCAAAAACGATGCCCTTCACCTTAGTTAGCTCATAAACGACCCATTTCAACTAAGTTAGCTCATAAATGATCCATTTCAACTAAGTTAGATCATAAACAACCCATTTCAACTTAGTTAGCTCATATATGATCCATTTCACCTAAGTTAGCTCATAAATGACATATACTTCTTGTTCTAGTCTTCTTCTTGTTCTAGTCACCTATTTCTAACTTTCTTATTTACCATTTTGCAGATTTCATTCACTTCATGGAAGCTAGCTTGCTATGATGGAGTGCTTGCTTTTCCTTTGATGAAACTTTGCATTGTATCTAGCTTGTTATGATGGATGGAACTATGTGATATGGATCATTGCATCTAACTTTCTATGTTGATGAAACTTTGCATTGTAATATATATATGGATGGAACTATGTGTATGGATGGAACTTGCTTATGTATGAACAATGTGTATGGATGAAACTGATGTGATATGTGATATGAAAATTATGTGCTGGGTATGTGCTGGATATGTGATATGAAACTTATATATTTTCTATGCAAATTGTGGGATTTAATAAAAAACAGAAAAAACAGACAATATGCAGGCTCTTTGCCGTCTGCCACCGACGGCAAAGAGCTCTTTGCCGTCTGCCGCGGACGGCAAACAAGCCACGTGGCATCCAGCTGTGCTTCCTGGGAGCTGACCCATTTGGTCAGTTTGCCTACAGTGGCAGACGGCAAAGACTTTGCCGTCCGTGGCAGACGGCAAAGAGCCTGCACTTTGCCATTAGTGGCAGACGGCAAAGAACCTGCCATCTAGTGACGTGTAGATGACATCATAAGGCGAACGGCAAAGAACCTGC
>NC_057805.1:17947887-17987526 GCF_018294505.1 Triticum aestivum
TCTGCCACCGACGGCAAAGAGCTCTTTGCCGTCTGCCGCGGACGGCAAAGAAGCCACGTGGCAGCCAACTGTGCTTCCTGGGAGCTGACCCATTTGGTCAGTTTGCCTACAGTGGCAGACGGCAAAGACTTTGCCGTCCGTGGCAGACGGCAAAGAACCTGCACTTTGCCATCAGTGGCAGACGGCAAAGAACCTGCCATCTAGTGACGTGTAGATGACATCATAAGGCGGACGGCAAAGACCAGAGAAATTTTGCCGTCTGCGGCGGACGGCAAAGGTCTGCCGTTAGCCACTTAACGGACTGACAGCGCAATTATTGCCGTCCGCCCTCTTTGCCGTCCGCCGCAGACGGCAAAGAGCCTTTGCCGTCCGCCTCCAGGAAGCAGACGGCAAAGCAGCTGTTTACCGTAGCCTTCTTTGCTGGAGCCTTTTGCCGTCCGCGGCTGACGGCAAAGGTCTTTGCCGTCCGCCTTTCGAGCCTTTGCCGTCCGCCGTGGCAGACGGCAAAGTAGCTGTTTCCTGTAGTGAAACACCTCTTTGGCTAGAGTTAGTTCAGGGTTAGTCATTGTTGAGTATCATTATTATTTAGGAAACGTAAGATAGCGTAGGATTTATTCTACCTTTACTTGTACTCCAAGATGACCATGTACTCGTATATATATGCCCACGAGGCTCAAGCAATACAATGAACTATTCCACCAATCTCTCTCTCTCCCCCTTTTAACTGTCATGATCTAGAAACTAACCATAACCTCTAGCTAAGTTAGAGTATCCAAACAGTGCCATTGCTAAATCAAATGGAAAGGCGTGTTAAATACTCCCTCCGGCCCTTTTTACTCTGCATATAAGAATTGTCTGAAGTCAAGCTTCATAAAGTTTGACCTTATTTATATGAAAAAATATCAACATCTACCATGCTAAAGTTATACAATATGAAAATTTAAGTCATGACACATGTAGTGATATTGATTTCATATTGTGAATGTTGGTATTTTGTTCTATAAAGTTGGTCAAACTTTACGAGGCTTGACTTTAGACAAATCTTATATGCGAACTAAAAAGATTCGGAGGGAGTACAACATGCTTAACAACAACCAAATATAGTCATTCATAGAGCTATTGTTAAAATTGGTATTGATGAAATTGAACTGCACAGTTAATTCTAGCACATATAGAACATCACACTGTTAATAATTGAAATAAACAAGGCATACTATGAACAACCAAAGATGGCAATTGAAACTGGACATATGCTAACTACAAACAACCAAACAACCAAAAACTGTAGAAATAAACAAGGCGTAATGCAAAACCCCAAATATAGAAATAAATACTGGACATGTTCTCAATACAAGAGGGGTTCAAGAAAACAAATCATGGGTTTCCTCACTTGTCACAGATTGGCTCCTCCTCGTGGTCGCCGTCGATGAGGTCTGACTTGCCAACCGAGGATCCCAAGCCAGCGTCGCAGAAGGTGTCCATGAGAAATGACAAAAGGGGCTCCACGGAGATGAACTATGGCAAATTGTTCATAACAAGCTGGAGGAGATCAGCGGTAGGGCCATTGATTAGATCGAGGGATGTCGAACCCGAAAGGTTGGGGGTGGGCAACTTAACGTGTGACATCGCCCGCGTCAAGCCGTCACTGTCAACGACCTCAATGTCGTATCCGGCGAGCGCGACATGCCAGAATACTTTAGCCTGCTGATTAAAAGGCTCCATCTAGGTCCAGTCATGGTCGTCAGCTTCCTCGATGGCCACCTCACTAACGTCGGGCGAAGAGGCCGTGGTAAAGCTCTTTTGGGCCATTCGCTCCTCGAGCTCCTCGGGAAGCGTAGTCGGGCTTAGGTTGTGACGCTCTGGAGTGGGGGAGGGGTGGGGATGGGGATCTGTGGGAAAGGGGGCATTACGCAGGCGTCATCTAAGAAACTCAGGGTGGCGAGGGTATGTATATGGGTGGTTAAACTGCACAACAGACTGGCAGAGGTTGACGATGGAGGCAGCGACAGCGACCTAGATAGGTTTAGAGCGAGGGAGGAGTGGTGTGTATGTGTGTGAGCAGGGGATCCAAGGTGGTTTTTGAGGAAATGCCACGGGTACTAAAAAATTTACTAGGCGGGAGTAAAATGGCGGGGCTACCAAAAATTTGGATCAAGGGATCGAAGCAGAGCGGTGGGAGTAACGAACATCACACACGGTTAAAACATAATAATCATGTGCTATCAAACATCAAACCACTCTAGCCGAGCAGATATTTTTGAGATTGCGAGGGATGCAGGCGGGAGTAAAATGCCAGGGCTCCAGTTAAAAAAACCAGGGCTACTGAAAATTTGGATGAACTGATTGAAGGAGAGCGGGAGTAATAGACATCGCACACGGTCCACATATACGAATCGTGTGCTATCAAACACAAAAACCCTCTACGCAGGTAGATATTTTTGAGATTACGAGGTAGTAGATATTTTTGAGAGTGGGAGGCAAGCCTCGTGGATCCCAATGTACTGTGCTGATGTGAGTGACTGCAGGGGCATGGGCATGGCACACGAGTTGTTTGACCGAACCATGTCTATTGCATACCCAATCGCAGACGGTTTCTGCATCCAACTCGTGTGCTGTTTATAAATTTGGCAAAAAGAATAACGCGGGAAAGGGTCAGAACACGAACACAGTTTCATGTGGACCAAATATATGTATGAAAAGGGTGGTTTGATGTTCGAATACACAATGCACAACTTTGATGTGGCACCTGTCTCACAAAGCGCACAGTATTGCTAGTGAGACACCCCCTACGAACCCCACTTTGTGTCGGTGGTAAGGGAATACTCGCTATGAATGCATGCCCCCAGATAGTTAGGTTTGAAATCTCACCCTATTGTAACACAAAACCTATAGGAGTCCATCAAATATATGGTCAAACTTCCCCTTTCGCTTCCGGACAAAGGTGGACCGTGTGCCGACCCACAAATGTGTGTTTGTGGCGGGAGATGGGTGAGACCACATACGAACCACCTGCGGGTGGTCCTATACTATATGTATGAAAAGGGTGTGGTGTGATATTTAACTACAATTCACAACTTTGATGTGGCATGTGTGCCTTGCAAAATAACCGGACCTCCCCGACCCCATGGAGGTTGCGGGTAGTGCAAAGTAGCCCCCCCCCCCACACACAAACGTGTCGGGGGGAGGGCATCTCACCAAGAAGTACTGTAACACGGACCAAACAGAATCCAACTTGATCTTACAACCTCTCTCGCTCGTTGTTGGTCAAAGTGATGGACGTCCACACGGACCCGCAAAATGGGCTAGCTTGTCGCCGATAAATTCATGAGGGAGTACTATCTGAAGACAAAACCCACTCTGTGCATGTGGCGCAATTATGTATATGGAAGTGGTGTGCGTGGTGTTTGAATATGAAATGCGCAAATTTGATGTGGCACCATGCTTTCGAACCATAAAATCCCCACACTGATCAAGGGTTCACGATGCGTAGCATGCATGCTCTCAAACTTATTAGGCCTAGAATGATCGACCTACTATACGGTAACACGAACCAAAGAAGAAGAATCCGCCCTGGTAACCTTTCTCGTCGTCGGTCGAAATGATGGACGTCCACGCGGGCCCACAAATATATATAGGCTTGCCGCCCATAACCAAGCGAGTGAGAGTGTGCCAAGACAACCATTGCATGCATGTGTCCCAAACATATTTATGGAGGTGCGTGATGCATGCATATGTGTTGAATAGCTAATCCACAACATTGATGTGGTGCATGCGTTCAAAATCGCACATGTCCACACACAGAGCAAGAGGTTCATGACGTGTCGTGTGCTCGCCCCCCCCTTCGATCCAGCGGGATGGATTCACGTGTACACATGCACTATTATATATGTAATCTCACCTATATCGCGAGACAAACAAAAAATTAATCCCCTCCAAAGTCAAAATAATCAACCTCTCTCGTTGTCGATGAAATTGATGCGTCAAATGGGCCGACAGATGGAAGCATCACCGATAACCACGTGAGTTAGTGCCACGGGACAACCACCATCGCTTGCATGTGTGCCAAAACATATGTGTCGGTGTGGAACGACACCTATGGGATCACAAGAATCCCTACTACGGTTGTCGGGGCGCAGGGTTGTGAGAAGAGGAGGATTAGCAGTCAGCACAAGGATCGTTTACCCAGGTTCGGGCCGTGAGGATGCCTAAAACCCTAGTCCTGCTTTGGTGGATGTATTGAGTGTTCTTGAGCCCTTGAACTAGCTACGGTGGCTGTGCAGTTCCAAAGAGCCGAATCCCCCTCCAGTATGCCAAGGGCCTCCTTTTATTGTTGAAAGGGGCTGCCACAGTGGCACACGGGAGGTGGAAAGGCATACAGTATTGTGAGCTTATTGCCCGTATGACAGGACAAGACGCATTTAATGCGTTGCTTAGGTGTCCCCTAGCTTTATCGGGGACGGGAGCGAGGCCCGTCACGTCCGTCACCGCTCCTCCTTGCTTCGACACGCGCCCTGGCTAGCGATGCATGCGGCGCCATGTAGGCAGGCAGGCAGCTGAGGTGGCGCGGTGGAAGGGTCTTCACGAAGATCTACATGCCGCCATGCAGGCGCTTGCTGATCTGGCCTGGGAGCTGCATGTTGCCACGCAGGTGCTAGCCCAGCAGGTTGGGCTGGCAGCTGCATACGAACGGCGGTGGAAACTTGGCTAGTGCGGCCCTGGCAGTAGCCCTGTTGATGTCCTCGGCAAGGGTCTTGCCGTGGCGCGCAGTCGTCCCCGGCAAGGACCTTGCCGGGGGTCTTTGTTGGGGAACGTAGTAATTTCAAAAAAATTCTACGCACACGCAAGATCATGGTGATGCATAGCAACGAGAGGGGAGAGTGTTGTCTACGTACCCTCGTAGACTGAAAGCGGAAGCGTTAACACAACGCGGTTGATGTAGTCGTACGTCTTCACGATCTGACCGATCAAGTACCGAACGCACGGCACCTCCGAGTTCAGCACACGTTTAGCTCGATGACGTCCCTCGAACTCCGATCCAGCCAAGTGTTGAGGGAGAGTTTCGTCAGCACGACGGCGTGGTGACGATGATGATGTTCTACCGACACAGGGCTTCGCCTAAGCACCGCTACAATATTATCGAGGTGTAATATGGTGGAGGGGGGCACCGCACACGGCTAAAAGATCGTTGATCAATTGTGTGTTGAGAGGTGCCCCCCTACCCCCGTATATAAAGGAGCAAGGGGGAGGCCGCCGGCCAAGGGAGGAGAGGCGCGCCAGGAGGAGTCCTACTCCTACCGGGAGTAGGACTCCCCCCTTTCCATGTTGGACTAGGAGAGGAAGGGGGAAGAGGTGGAGGGGAGGAAGGAAGGGGGGCGCCGCCCCCCTCTCCTTGTCCTATTCGGACTGGGGGGAAGGGGCGCGCGGAACTGCCCTAGCCTCCTCTCCTCTCTTCCACCTAGGCCCACTAAGGCCCATTAAGTTACCGGGGGGTTCCGGTAACCTCCCGGTACTCCGGAAAAATCCCGATTTCACCCGGAACACTTACGATGTCCAAACATAGGCTTCCAATATACCAATCTTTATGTCTCGACCATTTCAAGACTCCTCGTCATGTCCGTGATCTCATCCGGGACTCTGAACAACCTTCGGTACATCAAAACATATAAACTCATAATATATCTGTCATCGTAACGTTAAGCGTGCGGACCCTACGGGTTCGAGAACTATGTAGACATGACCGAGACACCTCTCCGGTCAATAACCAATAGCGGAACCTGGATGCTCATATTGGTTCCTACATATTCTACGAAGATCTTTATCGGTCAGACCGCATAAGAACATACGTTGTTCCCTTTGTCATCGGTATGTTACTTGCCCGAGATTCGATCATCGGTATCTCGATACCTAGTTCAATCTCGTTACCGGCAAGTCTCTTTACTTGTTCCGTAATACATCAGCCCGCAACTAACTCATTAGTCACAATGCTTGCAAGGCTTATAGTGATGTGTATTACTGAGTGGGCCCAGAGATACCTCTCCGATAATTGGAGTGACAAATCCTAATTTCGAAATATGCCAACCCAACAAGTACCTTTGGAGACACCTGTAGAGCACCTTTATAATCACCCAGTTACGTTGTGACGTTTGGTAGCACACAAAGTGTTCCTCCGGTAAACGGGAGTTGCATAATCTCATAGTCATAGGAACATGTATAAGTCATGAAGAAAGCAATAGCAACATACTAAACGATCGAGTGCTAAGCAAACGAAATGGGTCAAGTCAATCAATCATTCTCCTAATGATGTGATCCCGTTAATCAAATGACAACTCATGTCTATGGCTAGGAAACATAACCATCTTTGATCAACGAGCTAGTCAAGTAGAGGCATACTAGTGACACTCTGTTTGTCTATGTATTCACACATGTATTATGTTTCTGGTTAATACAATTCTAGCATGAATAATAAACATTTATCATGATATAAGGAAATAAATAATAACTTTATTATTGCCTCTAGGGCATATTTCCTTCAGTCTCCCACCCTCACTAGAGTCAATAATCTAGATTACACAGTAATGATTCTTACACCCATGGGGTCTTGGTGTTGATCATGTTTTGCTCGTGGAAGAGGCTTAGTCAACGGGTCTACAACATTCAGATCCGTGTGTATCTTGCAAATTTCTATGTCTCCCACCTGGACTAACTCCCGGATGGAATTGAAGCGTCTTTTGATGTGCTTGGTTCTCTTGTGAAATCTGGATTCCTTTGCTAAGGCAATTGCACCAGTATTGTCACAAAAGGTTTTCATTGGTCCCGATGCACTAGGTATGACACCTAGATCAGATATGAACTCCTTCATCCAGACTCCTTCATTTGCTGCTTCCGAAGCAGCTATGTACTCCGCTTCACACGTAGATCCTGCCACGACACTTTTCTTAGAACTGCACCAACTGACAGCTCCACCGTTCAATGTAAATACGTATCCGGTTTGCGATTTAGAATGGTCCGGATCAGTGTCAAAGCTTGCATCAACGTAACCATTTACGATGAGCTCTTTGTCACCTCCATAAACGAGAAACATATCCTTAGTCCTTTTCAGGTATTTCAGGATGTTCTTGACCGCTGTCCAGTGATCCACTCCTAGATTACTTTGGTACCTCCCTGCTAAACTTATAGCAAGGCACACATCAGGTCTGGTACACAGCATTGAATACATGATAGAGCCTATGGCTGAAGCATAGGGAACATCTTTCATCTTCTCTCTATCTTCTGCAGTGGTCGGGCATTGAGTCTTACTCAATCTCACACCTTGTAGTACAGGCAAGAACCCTTTCTTTGCTTGATCCATTTTGAACTTCTTCAAAACTTTGTCAAGGTATGTGCTTTGTGAAAGTCCAATTAAGCATCTTGATCTATCTCTATAGATCTTGATGCCCAATATATATGCAGCTTCACCGAGGTCTTTCATTGAAAAACTCTTATTCAAGTATCCCTTTATGCTATCCAGAAATTCTATATCATTTCCAATCAGCAATATGTCATCCACATATAATATCAGAAATGCTACTGAGCTCCCACTCACTTTCTTGTAAATACAGGCTTCTCCAAAAGTCTGTATAAAACCAAATGCTTTGATCACACTATCAAAGCGTTTATTCCAATTCCGAGAGGCTTGCACCAGTCCATAAATGGATCGTTGGAGCTTGCACACTTTGTTACCTCCCTTTGGATCGACAAAACCTTCCGGTTGCATCATATACAACTCTTCTTCCATAAATCCATTCAGGAATGCAGTTTTGACTTCCATTTGCCAAATTTCATAATCATAAAATGCGGCAATTGCTAACATGATTCGGACAGACTTAAGCATCGCTACGAGTGAGAAGGTCTCATCGTAGTCAATCCCTTGAACTTGTCGAAAACCTTTCGCAACAAGTCGAGCTTTATAGACAATAACATTACCGTCAGCGTCAGTCTTCTTCTTGAAGATCCATTTATTTTCAATGGCTTGCCGATCATCGGGCAAGTCAACCAAAGTCCATACTTTTTTTCTCATACATGGATCCCATCTCGGATTTCATGGCCTCAAGCCATTTTGCGGAATCTGGGCTCACCATCGCTTCTTCATAGTTCGTAGGTTCGTCATGGTCTAGTAACATAACTTCCAGAACAGGATTACCGTACCACTCTGGTGCGAATCTTAATCTGGTTGATCTACGAGGTTTAGTAATAACTTGATCTGAAGTTTCATGATCATTATCCTTAACTTCCCCGCTAATTGGCGTAGGTGTCGCAGAAACTGGTTTCTGTGATGATCTACTTTCCAATAAGGGAGCAGGTATAGTTACCTCATCAAGTTCTACTTTCCTCCCACTCACTTCTTTCGAGAGAAACTCCTTCTCTAGAAAGGATCCATTCTTAGCAACGAATGTCTTGCCTTCGGAACTGTGATAGAAGGTGTACCCAACAGTCTCCTTTGGGTATCCTATGAAGACACATTTCTCCGACTTAGGTTCGAGCTTATCAGGTTGAAGTTTCTTCACATAAGCATCGCAACCCCAAACTTTAAGATACGACAACTTTGGTTTCTTGCCAAACCATAGTTCATAAGGTGTCATTTCAACGGATTTTCATGGTGTCCTATTTAGAGTGAATGCAGCCGTCTCTAAAGCATAACCCCAAAACGATAGCGGTAAATCAGTAAGAGACATCATAGATCGCACCATATCTAGTAAAGTACGATTACGACGTTCGGACACACCATTATGTTGTGCTGTTCCGGGTGGCGTGAGTTGCGAAACTATTCCGCATTATTTAAAATGTAGGCCAAACTCGTAACTCAAATATTCTCCTCCATTATCTGATCGTAGAAACTTTATTTTCTTGTTACGATGATTTTCAACTTTGCTCTGAAATTCTTGAACTTTTCAAATGTTTCAGACTTATGTTTCATTAAGTAGATATACCCATATCTGCTCAAATCATCTGTGAATGTGAGAAAATAACGATATCCGCCACGAGCCTCAATATTCATCGGACCACATACATCTGTATGTATGATTTCCAACAAATCAGTTGCTCTCTCCATAGTTCCGGAGAACGGTGTTTTAGTCATCTTGCCCATGAGACACGGTTCACAAGTACCAAGTGATTCCAAAAGTCCATCATTATGGAGTTTCTTCATGCGCTTTACACCGATATGACCTAAACGGCAGTGCCACAAATAAGTTGCACTATCATTATCAACTCTGCATCTTTTGGCTTCGACATTATGAATATGTGTGTCACTACTATCGAGATTCATTAAAAATAGACCACTCTTCATGGGTGCATGACCATAAAAGATATTACTCATATAAATAGAACAACCATTATTCTCTGATTTAAATGAATAACCGTCTCGCATCAAACAAGATCCAGATATAATGTTCATGCTCAACGCTGGCACCAAATAACAATTATTTAGGTCTAAAACTAATCCCGAAGGTAGATGTAGAGGTAGCGTGCCGACCGCGATCACATCGACTTTGGAACCATTTCCCACGCGCATCGTCACCTCGTCCTTAGCCAATCTTCGCTTAATCCGTAGCCCCTGTTTCGAGTTGCAAATATTAGCAACAGAACCAGTATCAAATACCCAGGTGCTACTGCGAGTATTAGTAAGGTACACATCAATAACATGTATATCACATATACCTTTGTTGACCTTGCCATCCTTCTTATCCGCCAAATACTTGGGGCAGTTCCGCTTCCAGTGACCAGTCTGCTTGCTGTAGAAGCACTCAGTTTCAGGCTTAGGTCCAGACTTGGGTTTCTTCTCCTGAACAGAAACTTGCTTGTTGTTCTTCTTGAAGTTCCCCTTCTTCTTCCCTTTGCCCTTTTTCTTGAAACTAGTGGTCTTATTGATCATCAACACTTGATGCTCCTTTTTGATTTCTACCTCCGCTGCCTTTAGCATTGCGAAGAGCTCGGGAATTGTCTTATTCATCCCTTGCATGTTATAGTTCATCACGAAGCTCTTGTAGCTTGGTGGCAGTGATTGAAGAATTCTGTCAATGACGCTATCATCCGGAAGATTAACTCCCAGTTGAATCAAGTGATTATTATACCCAGACATTTTGAGTATATGCTCATTGACAGAACTATTCTCTTCCATCTTGCAGCTGTAGAACTTATTGGAGACATCATATCTCTCAATCCGGGCATTTGCTTGAAATATTAACTTCAACTCCTGGAACATCTCATATGCTCCATGACGTTCAAAACGTCGTTGAAGACCCGGTTCTAAGCCGTAAAGCATGGCACACTGAACTATCGAGTAGTCATCAGCTTTGCTCTGCCAGACATTCATAACTTCTGGTGTTGCTCTTGCAGGAGGCCTGGCACCCAGCGGTGCTTCCAGGACGTAATTCTTCTGTGCAGCAATGAGGATAATCCTCAAGTTACGGACCCAGTCCGTGTAATTGCTACCATCACCTTTCAACTTTGCTTTCTCAAGGAACGCATTAAAATTCAACGGAACAACAGCACGGGCCATCTATCTACAATTAACATAGACAAGCAAGATACTATCAGGTACTAAGTTCATGATAAATTTAAGTTCTATTAATCATATTACTTAAGAACTCCCACTTAGATAGACATCCCTCTAATCCTCTAAGTGATTATGTGATCCAAATCAACTAAACCATGTCCGATCATCACGTGAGATGGAGTAGTTTCAATGGTGAGCATCACTATGTTGATCATATCTACTATATGATTCACGCTTGACCTTTTGGTCTCCGTGTTCCGAGGCCATATCTGCATATGCTAGGCTCGTCAAGTTTAACCTGAGTATTCTGCGTGTGCAACTGTTTTGCACCCGTTGTATTTGAATGTAGAGCCTATCACACCCGATCATCACGTGGTGTCTCAGCACGAAGAACTTTCGCAACGGTGCATACTCAGGGAGAACACTTTTATCTTGAAATTTTAGTGAGAGATCATCTTATAACGCTACCGTCAATCAAAGCAAGATAAGATGCATAAAAGATAAACATCACATGCAATCAATATAAGTGATATGATATGGCCATCATCATCTTGTGCTTGTGATCTCCATCTCCGAAGCACCGTCATGATCACCATCGTCATCGGTGCGACACCTTGATCTCCATCGTAGTATCGTTGTTGTCTCACCAACTATTGCTTTTATGACTATCGCTACCGCTTTGTGATAAAGTAAAACAATTACATGGCGATTGCATTGCATACAATAAAGCGACAACCATATGGCTCCTGCCAGTTGCCGATAACTCGGTTACAAAACATGATCATCTCATACAATAACATATAGCATCATGTCTTGACCATATCACATCACAACATGCCCTGCAAAAACAAGTTAGACGTCCTCTACTTTGTTGTTGCAAGTTTTACGTGGCTACTACGGGCTTAGCAAGAACCGTTTTTACCTACGCATCAAAACCACAACAATAGTTTGTCAAGTTGGTGCTGTTTTAACCTTCGCAAGGACCGGGCGTAGCCACACTCGGTTCAACTAAAGTGAGAGAGACAGACACCCGCCAGTCACCTTTAAGCATCGAGTGCTCGCAACGGTGAAACCAGTCTCGCGTAAGCGTACGCGTAATATCGGTCCGGGCCGCTTCATCTCACAATACCGCTGAACCAAAGTATGACATGCTGGTAAGCAGTATGACTTATATCGCCCACAACTCACTTGTGTTCTACTCGTGCATAACATCAACGCATAAAACCAGGCTCGGATGCCACTGTTGAGGAACGTAGTAATTTCAAAAAAATTCTATGCACACGCAAGATCATGGTGATGCATAGCAATGAGAGGGGAGAGTGTTGTCTACGTACCCTCGTAGACCGAAAGCGGAAGCGTTAACACAACGCGGTTGATGTAGTCGTACGTCTTCACGATCCGACCGATCAAGTACCGAACGCACGGCACCTCCGAGTTCAGCACACGTTCAGCTCGATGACGTCCCTCGAACTCCGATCCAGCCGAGTGTTGAGGGAGAGTTTCGTCAGCACGACGGCGTGGTGACGATGATGATGTTCTACCGACGCAAGGCTTCGCCTAAGCACCGCTACGATATTATCGAGGTGTAATATGGTGGAGGGGGGCACCGCACACGGCTAAAAGATCGTTGATCAATTGTGTGTTGAGAGGTGCCCCCCTGCCCCCGTATATAAAGGAGCAAGGGGGAGGCCGCCGACCAAGGGAGGAGAGGCGCGCCAGGAGGAGTCCTACTCCTACCGGGAGTAGGACTCCCCCCTTTCCATGTTGGACTAGGAGAGGAAGGGGGAAGAGGTGGAGGGGAGGAAGGAAGGGGGCGCCCCCCCCCCTCTCCTTGTCCTATTCGGACTGGGGGGGAAGGGGCGCGTGGAACTGCCCTAGCCTCCTCTCCTCTCTTCCACCTTGGCCCACTAAGGCCCATTAAGTTACCGGGGGGTGCCGGTAACCTCCCGGTACTCCGGAAAAATCCCGATTTCACCCGGAACACTTCCGATGTCCAAACATAGGCTTCCAATATATCAATCTTTATGTCTCGACCATTTCGAGACTCCTCGTCATGTCCGTGATCACATCCGGGACTCTGAACAACCTTCGGTACATCAAAACATATAAACTCATAATATAACTGTCATCGTAACGTTAAGCGTGCGGACCCTACGGGTTCGAGAACTATGTAGACATGACGGAGACACCTCTCCGGTCAATAACCAATAGCGGAACCTGGATCCTCATATTGGTTCCTACATATTCTACGAAGATCTTTATCGGTCAGACCGCATAACAACATACGTTGTTCCCTTTGTCATCGGTATGTTACTTGCCCGAGATTCGATCGTCGGTATCTCGATACCTAGTTCAATCTCGTTACTGGCAAGTCTCTTTACTCGTTCCGTAATACATCATCCCGCAACTAACTCATTAGTCACAATGCTTGCAAGGCTTATAGTGATGTGTATTACTGAGTGGGCCCAGAGATACGTCTCCGACAATTGGAGTGACAAATCCTAATTTCTAAATACGCCAACCCAACAAGTACCTTTGGAGACACCTGTAGAGCACCTTTATAATCACCCAGTTACGTTGTGACGTTTGGTAGCACACAAAGTGTTCCTCCGGTAAACGGGAGTTGCATAATCTCATAGTAATAGGAACATGTATAAGTCATGAAGAAAGCAATAACAACATACTAAACGATCGAGTGCTAAGCTAACGGAATGGGTCAAGTCAATCACATCATTCTCCTAATGATGTGATCCCGTTAATCAAATGACATCTCATGTCTATGGCTAGGAAACATAACCATCTTTGATCAACGAGCTAGTCAAGTAGAGGCATACTAGTGACACTCTGTTTGTCTATGTATTCACACATGTATTATGTTTCTGGTTAATACAATTCTAGCATGAATAATAAACATTTATCATGATATAAGGAAATAAATAATAACTTTATTATTGCCTCTAGGGCATATTTCCTTCAGTCTTGTGCCTTTTCTCGGCATGGATCCCGCCGAGGGTCGCCGTATTCTGTTCCTCATCTGATCTCGTATATCTATGGTCTTGACAAAGATCTTCATGCCACCACAGAGGTTCCTCCCAAGCCCTGGTCCAATTGTAGTTGGTTGGATTGGGACCTGTGGGCTCAAGGGTGGCTCGCTCTATCGGTGTTTGGGCGAGCTGCCCCGGCAAGGGTCTTGGCGGGGCCGCTGAGGCTGCCCTGGCAAGGGTCTTGCCGGGGGAACCTGCTCTGTCCCTCTGCTTCTTTGTGTTCTTGGCCTTGGCATTGTCTTGGGCATCTTGTGCTTCGACTTCTCTCCGGTTCCCTCCCCTGCTCTGCTTAGTGTGTCCATGGGCGCGGCTCCGACTGTCCGTGCACAAGTAAAGGGGTACAAAGGTGTGCCCCTACTTTTGTACACCAACAGGAGCCCCCGGGCCTGGGCCACACATAAGTGCGACACGTTGTTGGGCCAGGCCCAGAATGGTGTCCGGGCAGGAGGGGCAGATTTTACCGCGGTAATTTTCCGTCCGCTGCGCTTCCCCATGACCCGCGTTGAATGCGCGACATGGGGGAGGGGCGCGTGACGTGGGCGGCATGCGTGGGGCGGTTTCCGCACGCATGCGTCACATCATGGTAAAGAGGCGGCTCGCGCCTTCCCCATAAAAGAGGGAGGCGTGGAGGCGCGGCTCATTTACTGGATGGACTCGGGTCGCAGTCTTCAAGGCGCCCACGCCCCTTGATCACGGGGCGGGGAACGATCGCCTCACTCGTCCTTTCGACCCTGCACGTTCGCCACGCGTCCTTCATGCAAGTGGAGGGCTGTGGAGGCGGGAAACCGGGTCGTCGCTGATTGGGGCAGCGGGTCGGTCCTGATTCCCTGCACCGCCGCCGGCTGGATTGGCTGAGTGGGGCGGCTGGGTCTCGACCCCGCCCCTTTATAAAGAGGGGGGAGGGAGGGCGCCATCCCACATTCTTCAGTATCCATCTTCATTCATCTTCGCTTCTTTCTTCCGCCTACCATGACGAGAGGAGGTGCTGGGCCTTCGACGGTGGCAGCGAGGGTCGCTGCTCGTCAGCGCGTCCCTCCTTCCGTTGAGCCCGTGGCGGCGGAGCCAGCCACAATAGGAAGGGGAAGGGGCGTGGCCGAGGTCGCCGTGGCGGTCGGGGGAGAGGGGGACGAGGTGGCGCGGCGGCCGTGCCTCTGCCAGCGGTGCCTCCCGCGATGGAGGGTCACGTCGGGGACCGGCCCTGCGAGTTCTTCATCAGGCTGCGCCGGCCACCGCGTCGTCGTCTCCATCTCCCCACCCCCTTCGCAAAGGAGAGGGAGCTCGATCCGCCCCAGACCCTCAGGCACACGAGGGGCTGCGGGACTGGTGGCACGCGGGTCGACGTCGACTTCCCCGCTCCTCATGTCATGTATCTCCGTTGCGGATGGAAGACATTCGCCCGCATCCACAGCCTAACGGTGGGGCTCGTCCTCTACTCCAAGTTAATGGAGGGCGGCCTGCTCTCCGTCAAGGTCTTCGGGGATCTTGGCACTCGCCTGAAGTGCTGCGTGGAGAGCTCCTCCGACGATGAAGATTCCTCCTCAAGCGGGAGTGACGAGGAGGACAGCGATAGCGGCGACGAGGGAGTCGAGCGGGCAGGATGCCGACTCCGACTTCAACTGACCGCGCCGCCCCTCCCTCGGCCACGCGCCCTGCCGAGGGCCATCCTCGCCAAGCTCTCCATCGGGGTGCTCCCCGTCGTCTCCTTGGGCGGCTGGCGTAGGAGGGCCGGAGAAGGCGAAGAAGGCGGGTGATGGCCGTCAACTCGGAGCACGCGGGCACCGACGCCTTCGGCGCGTATTGCCGGCCCGCTGCCTCGTCTTCCAGCTCCTTTCCCGGCACCAAGATGTCCTCTTGGTGCCTTCTGCTCTTCGCACCTCGCCTAGGCGCCCCTTTTGCCCTCTGCTGTCCTGCTCCACCTTTTGAAGAGAGGGACAAGAAAGGGATTACGGGCATTTTATCTCTTTTTAGTTTGTAAGCCTGCGGGCACTCGTTAGATTTAAAGCTTGTAATCCCCTTGCTCATGTTTTTCTTTCGGTACGAACTGTACCTGTATGGGACGTTTTTACTAAAAAAAGGGCTTGTCGGGTTTTTTGTGTGTGAGCGAGGCCCATGCCAAGGACGAATCCTTGTTATTCTTAAGGTAAACATTGTCGCCCAGCAACGGCCCTTGCCGTTTCCCTACTTCAACCGACCGTTCTCGCGCCCTTGGCGGAGGCAGGGCGAAGTAGAGTTAGGCCCCTCGTTTATCTCCTCGCCACCGCGACTACTACCAAAATCTGACCCAGGAGGTAGCTCTCAGGTACAGGAAAAGGGGAGCACGGTGGTTTTGGGAACATAAATGAGGTTTCATGTGTCCCAGTTCTATACGGAAATGCATAACAGGGGGATGAAAAACTTATCTGAACACACAGCCCCCGGCAACTGGCTTGCCGTGGCTGGATCCTTGTATCCTCAGCCCTCGACAACCTTGCCCTGTCGGGGTCGGAGTGCCGGTTCGTTCTCCTTTTCCCAAGCGGCTCAGCAGAAGTATCCTGCGAACCAAAGAGAACAGAAAGACGCACACTCGACCTCTAGGCTAGGGGTTAGTCGCCGCTAAGCACTATCAACCCTAACCGAGGGAGAGACTTAACCTAGCATGCATGCTATGACTTAGGGCGCCAGCTCTTCATTTATTTATGCTCAGGGTCTGCGCCTGGCATTGTACAGAGGGTTACATGCCTTGCCGGCAAAGCTTGTACAAAAGGTGGCTTGCCGGGAGGCCCGGCAAGCCGCGCCTTATGGGTAAAACTTGCGAAGATGCTCAATGTTCCAGGAGTTGCTCACTGGCATAGCATCTTCGGCCTCCAGGCGGACTGTGCCAGGCCTGGTGACTCGTATTACCCGATAAGGGCCTTCCCACTTTGGCGTCAACTTGTTGGAATTCTTGGCCGACTGAACGCGCGGAAGAACAAGGTCACCTTCCTCAAAGCTTCGGGCATGGACCTTGCGGCTATGGTAGCGGCGCAAGGCCTGCTGGTAGCGTGCAGCTCTCACAGCCACCCGAAGACGATCTTCCTGAAGGAGCGTTGCGTCATCTTGCCGCAACTGCTCTTGCTCAAGCTCATCATAAGCGAGCACTCGAGGTGACCCGTATATGAGTTCCGTGGGGAGAACTGCCTCTGCCGCATATACTAGGGCAAAGGGTGTCTGGCCGGTGGCTCGATTTAGTGTCGTCCTGATCGACCAAAGAACTACCGGCAACTCATCAATCCATCGCCTTTCGCTCTTGTGCAGCTTGTCAAAAGTCTTCGTTCTCAGGCCTCGCAACACTTCAGCGTTTGTCCTCTCCGCTTGGCCGTTGCTCCATGGATGTGCCATGGAAGCAAAACAGACCTTGCTGCCGAGGTCTTGAATGCATTGCATGAAGGTGTGGCTTGTGAACTGCGTGCCGTTGTCGGTGATGACTCTGTTTGGCACACCAAAACGGCAGACTAGTCCTTTGAAGAACTTGACGGCTGACTGTGCTGTCACCTTCCTCACCGGTACCACCTCCAGCCACTTTGTCAACTTGTCGATTGTAACGTACAAGTACTCAAAGCCCCCGACAGCACGGGGGAAGGGGCCCAGTATGTCGAGCCCCCAGACCGAAAATGGCCAGGAGAGAGGGATTGTTTGGAGGGCTTGAGCTGGTTGATGAAGCTTCTTTGAATGGAACTGACATGCTTCACACTTGGTTACCAGTGCCGTTGTATCTTGGAGGATGGTGGGCCAGAAGAAACCCTGCCGGAATGCCTTGCCGACAAGGCCCCTTGACCCAATGTGGGAGCCACATATGCCTCCATGTATCTCTGCCAACAGATCCAGTCCTTCCTTCCGGGGGATGCACTTCAATTTCACACCGTTCGGCCTTCTACTGTACAGGACGTCATCGACGAACTGGTACAGGGCAGACCGACGGGCTACTCTTTCTGCTTCTTCCTGCTCCTCAGGAAGCTCCCCTGTCTGGAGGAAATGGACCTTATGATGTGCCCATGCTGGAGCCTGGGGCTCGACGGCAAGGACCAAAGGCATTCCTTCCGCCATGGGGGCAGCCCTGTCTACGGCCAGGGCCTGGCGCCTGATACGTCTCCAACGTATCTATAATTTATGAAGTATTCATGCTATTATATTATCCATCTTGGATGTTTATGGGCTTTCTTATGCACTTTTATATTATTTTTGGGACTAACCTATTAACCCAGAGCCCAATGCCAGTTCCTGTTTTTTCCCTTGTTTCAGTGTTTCAAAGAAAAGGAATATGAAACGGAGTCGAAACGGAATGAAACCCTCTAGAGAAGTTATTTTTGGAAGGAAAGCAACCCGGGAGACTTGGAGTCCACGTCAAGAAAGCAACGAGGAAGGCACGAGGCAGGGGGCGCGCCCACCCCCCTGGGCGCGCCCTCCACCCTCGTGGGCCCCTCGTGGCTCCCCTGACGTACTTCTTCCGCCTATATATATCCATATACCCTAAAACGATCGAAGAACAGAATAGATCGGGAGTTCCGCCGCCGCAAGCCTCTGTAGCCACCTAAAATCAATCGGGACCTTGTTCTGGCACCCTACCGGAGGGGGGATCCCTCACCGGTGGCCATCTTCATCATCCCGGCGCTCTCCATGATGAGGAGGGAGTAGTTCACCCTCGGGGCTGAGGGTATGTACCAGTAGCTATGCGTTTGATCTCTCTCTCTCTCTCGTGTTCTTGATTTGGCACGATCTTGATGTATAGCGAGCTTTCCTATTATAGTTGGATCTTATGATGTTTCTCCCCCCTACTCTCTTGTAATGGATTGAGTTTTCCCTTTGAAGTTATCTTATCGGATTGAGTCTTTAAGGATTTGAGAACTCTTGATGTACGTCTTGCATGTGCGTATCTGTGGTGACAATGGGATATCACGTGATCCACTTGATGTATGTTTTGGTGACCAACTTGCGGGTTCCGCCCATGAACCGATGTATAGGGGTTGGCACACGTTTTCGTCTTGACTCTCCAGTAGAAACTTTGGGGCACTCTTTGAAGTACTTTGTGTTGGTTGAATAGATGAATCTGAGATTGTGTGATGCATATCGTATAATCATACCCACGGATACTTGAGGTGACATTGGAGTATCTAGGTGACATTAGGGTTTTGGTTGATTTGTGTCTTAAGGTGTTATTCTAGTACAAACTCTATGATAGATCGAACGGAAAGAATAGCTTCGTGTTATTTTACTACGAACTCTTCAATAGATCGATCCGAAAGAATAACTCTTGAATAGATCGAGCCGAACTAGTGCACCTATACAATTTACCATTGTATTGGGTGTGTTGGGGACACAAGAGACTCTTTGTTATTTGGTTGCAGGGTTGTTTGAGGAACTGGTGCACCTATACAATTTACCATTGTATTGGGTGTGTTGGGGACACAAGAGACTCTTTGTTATTTGGTTGCAGGGTTGTTTGAGAGAGACCATCTTCATCCTACGCCTCCCACGGATTGATAAACCTTAGGTCATCCACTTGAGGGAAATTTGCTACTGTCCTACAAACCTCTGCACTTGGAGGCCCAACAACATCTACAAGAAGAAGGTTGTGTAGTAGACATCAAGCAGTTTCTGGCGCCGTGTCCAAAAATCGTGTCCAAAAATTGTTAACTTGATTACCCTTGAGCATCATAAAGAGCTTAGTCTTCTTTTGGGATATGAAGAAATGAAATGTATAACTAAGGGTATTCGAAAATTTAATCTTGATAGATTTCTTGATTTTGATATAGAAGAAATTTTTATGTATTGTGCGGTGAATTGCATTGAAAATCCTTATATTGCCAATTACATAAAGACAAGAAAACAAATAGAAGAAGAAGAGAATACTAATGAAAGGGAAGAGACTTCCCAATATCCTCCTATTATTTCTTATGATGAATCAGGTAACGAGGATGAGCCTTCTATTCAACCAATCTCATTAATAAGGAGCTCCAAAAATAGGATTGAACCCACACATGATGTGGTGAAGAAGAAGAAAAGAAAAAGGAAGAGAGGTAAAAAGATATGTCTCCCAAATAATGTTACTCCTATTATTGTTGTGCCTCATGAAAATGAATCAAAAATAATTGTGGAAGATGATGCACTTGATGATGATCTCGTTATGCCTATTGCTTGTTGTGATGATTATTATTGGGAAGATAATAATACTTCTTATGATCTTGAAAATCTTTTTGGCACTTGCTTGGAATATGACAATTGCTATACTATTGGTGCTATCCATACTATTAATGATGAGAGTGACTATGCTTATGATATGAAAAGGCCCAAGCTTGGGGATGCTATGTTTGAAGAAGATGATGTTTTTGAGAATATATTTGCTGCAATTAATGTTTGTCCCAAGCTTGGGGATGCTATGTCTAATGAAGATGATATTTTTAGCCTCTCTAGTTTCGATATGCAAATTTATAATGATGATAGCATGTCTCCTACTTATGATGATTATATTGATGAAAGTGGGTTTGGAAGAGTGTCAACTTTAGGAAGTAATGATCCCACTATTTTGGAGGATGTTGAATCTTATTGTGATAATTATGACAGTGTATTTGGAGAGGTCATGACTTTATTTAGTGATGATTCCACTATTTCGGAAGAGGTTTCAATCGATTATGATGAGAACAAAGTTGCTACTTATGATGATTATTGTGATGAAACTTATGCTATAAAAGTAGTGATGATTATATTTATAAAACTTGTCATGATTATGATTACCCTTTTTCCGAACATTACTCTTTTAATGTGGAAACAATTGATAGTATTCAAGTCTCTTATGATACTCCCACTATTCCGAATGAGAAGAATTTTGCTTATGTGGAGAGTAATAAAATTTCTATGCTTGTAGATCATGAAAAGAATGCTTTATGTGCTGGTTATATTGTTTAATTCATTCATGATGCTACTGAAAATTGTTATGAGGGAGGAACATATGCTTGTAGGAATTGCAATAATATCAAGTTTCCTCTCTATGTGCTTAAAGTTTTGAAGTTATGCTTGTTTGGCCTTCCTATGCTAGTCGATTATTGTTCCCATAAGTTGTTTGCTCACAAAATCCCTATGCATAGGAAGTGGGTTAGACTTAAATGTGCTAGTCATATTCTTCATGATGCTCTCTTTATGTTTCAATTCTTCTCTTTTATGTGAGCATCATTGAAATCATCATGCCTAGCTAGGGGCGTTAAACGTTAGCGCTTGTTGGGAGGCAACCCAATTTTATTTTAGTTTCTTGCTTTTTGGTTCTGTTTAGTAATAAATAATCCATCTATCTTCTGTTTAGATGTGGTTTTATGTTTTAATTAGTGTTTGTGCCAAGTAGAACCTTTGGGAAGACTTGGGTGAAGTCTTTATGATCATGCTGTAAAAAACAGAAACTTTAGCACTCACGATATTAGCTAAAACTTTTTACTGGAGAGTGATATTTAGTTGATTCTTTTTGCAGATGATTACTAGACAAATTCCTCAGGTCCACCAATTTAGTTTAGAATTTTTGGAGTTCCAGAAGTTTGCTTTAGTTACAGATTACTACAGACTGTTCTGTTTTTGACAGATTCTGTTTTCATTGTGTTTTTTGCTTATTTTGATGACTCTATGGCTAGTAAAATAGTTTATAAACCATAGAGAAGTTGGAATACAGTAGGTTTAACACCAATATAAATAAATAATTAGTTAATTACAGTACCTTGAAGTGGTGTTTTGTTTTCTTTCGCTAACGGAGCTCACGAGATCTTCTGTTAAGTTTTGTGTTGTGAAGTTTTCAAGTTTTGGGTAAAGATTCGATGGACTATGGAATAAGGAGTGGCAAGAGCCTAAGCGTGGGGATTCCCAAGGAACCCCAAGGTAATATTCAAGGGCAACCAAAAGCCTAAGCTTGGGGATTCCCTGGAAGGCATCCCCTCTTTCGTCTTCGTTTACCGGTAACTTTACTTTGAGCTATATTTTTATTCACCACATGATATGTGTTTTGCTTGGAGCGTCATTTTATTTTCTTTAGCTTTGCTTGCTGTTTGAATAAAATACATTAGATCTGAAATTCTTAAATGAGAGAGAGTTTTCACATAGCTACATAATTATTTAACTACTCATTAATCTTCACTTATATCTTTTTGGGGTAGTTTGTCATTTACTCGTGTGCTTCACTTATATCCTATGAGTAAATGGTTGAATGATTTGAATGTCATAAATCTGAAATAATATATGTTTCATATGCCTTTCGCATGGGGAGTAATGACTTTACATATAAGAAGTAGAGGTGGTAAATTTATTGAAGGTTAGCAAACATTGTATTGGTCACTTGAACAATTCATGAAAGAATATTGAAGGAAGAGAGATTTCACATATAAATATACTATCTTGGACATCTTCTATGATTGTCATCCCCATTAATTATTTTCAAACCTGAGCAAATTAGAAGTTGGACAAGGAAGACAACATAATGAGTTATGCTTGGGTATATTTGTATAGAAGTTATATTGTTATGGATCCTCTAACATGTGGTGCTTGCTATTTAGAATCCTTTGCTATCCAAAATATCTATACTAAGCGGGAATACTGCTTGTGCATCCAAATTCCTTGAACCAAGTTTCTTCCATGAGTGTCCACCATATCTACCTATATGCGGTATTTACCTGCCGTTCCAAGTAAATTTGCATGTGCCAAACTCTAAACCTTCAAATAATAATCTGTTTTGTATGCCCGAATCGCTCATGTAGCGACTAGCGGCTAGCACTATCTTCCATGCTAGGTGGGTTATTCTCACGATGAGTGGACTCCGCTCATCATTCATGAGAAAATGGCTGGTAACTGGGATCCCCAGTCCCATGATCAAAAGATCGAAATCAAATCAAAAATAATTGCAAACAAAACTCCCACAGGTTTGATGTTAGTTTGAGGCACCCGTTGTTTCGGGCAAGCCATGGATTGATGATTGTTGGTGGAGGGGGAGTAAAAATCTTTACCTTTCTGTTTGGGAACCGCCTATAATGTATGTAGTATGGAAGATATTGGGAACTCTTGGTCGTTATGTTGACAATGAAAGCATACCTCTCAAAATTATTTTCATCTATGTTTTTGCTTCGAGCTCTGGCACCTCTGCAAATCCCTGCTTCCCTCTGCGCAGGGCCTATCTTTTACTTTTATGCAAGAGTCAGTAGTATTCCTTCTCATTCCAACCTACTCTTTAGTTGGCAAGCATCATGTGATGGAAAGATCTAAGCATATATGGCCATTCAAATATATTTGACCATGAATTATTACTGTTGACATTACCCCTGAGGTAAAAGGTTGGGAGGCGAAACATTAAGCCCCTATCTTTCTCTGTGTTCGATGAATACTATTTGTTCTAAAAATATGCTTTGAGTGGTAGCAATCATGGAAGACTAAATGATAGTTGAGTATGTGAAGTTTGCTGAATCAACGCTCTGACATAGACTCTTCCTGAAAATAAGATGAATTGTAATTGTTTGATGACTAATAACACGGTTTGTTAGTTTTCAAGAAAGTTTATGATCTATACTTTAACATATGAATAACTTATTACTTGATCATGAAAAGTTTTATGAGTTGAACTACTGTTATGACATATGATGATGCTAGAAAAGGTGATTGAAATTATCATTGCTCAAACTTGTGGACCTGCTAGCATTCACACTTCATAAATTATTTCTTTTATCATTTACCTACTCGAGGACGAGCAGGAATTAAGCTTGGGGATGCTATTACGTGTCCAACGTATCTATAATTTATGAAGTATTCATGCTATTATATTATCCATCTTGGATGTTTATGGGCTTTATTATGCACTTTTATATTATTTTTGGGACTAACCTATTAACCCAGAGCCCAGTGCCAGTTCCTGTTTTTTCCCTTGTTTTAGTGTTTCGAAGAAAAGAAATATCAAACGGAGTCGAAACGGAATGAAACCTTCTGGAGAAGTTATTTTTGGAAGGAAAGCAACCCGAGAGACTTGGAGTCCACGTCAAGAAAGCAACGAGGAAGGGGAGCGCGCCCACCCCCCTGGGCGCGCCCTCCACCCTCGTGGGCCCCTCGTGGCTCCCCTGGCGTACTTCTTCCGCCTATATATATCCATATACCCTAAAACGATCGAAGAATAGAATAGATCGGGAGTTCCGCCGCTACAAGCCTCTGTAGCCACCAAAAACCAATCGGGACCCTGTTCCGGCACCCTGCCAGAGGGGGGATCCCTCCCGGTGGCCATCTTCATCATCCCGGCGCTCTCCATGACGAGGAGGGAGTAGTTCACCCTCGGGGCTGAGGGTATGTACTAGTAGCTATGCGTTTGATCTCTCTCTCTCTCTCTCGTGTTCTTGATTTGGCACGATCTTGATGTATCGCGAGCTTTGCTATTATAGTTGGATCTTATGATGTTTCTCCCCCTCTACTCTCTTGTAATGGATTGAGTTTTCCCTTTGAAGTTATCTTATCGGATTGAGTCTTTAAGGATTTGAGAACACTTGATGTATGTCTTGCATGTGCGTATCTGTGGTGACAATGGGATATCACGTGATCCACTTGATGTATGTTTTGGTGACCAACTTGCGGGTTCCGCCCATGAACCTATGCATAGGGGTTGGCACACGTTTTCGTCTTGACTCTCCGGTACAAACTTTGGGGCACTCTTTGAAGTACTTTGTGTTGGTTGAATAGATGAATCTGAGATTGTGTGATGCATATCGTATAATCATACCCACAGATACTTGAGGTGACATTGGAGTATCTAGGTGACATTAGGGTTTTGGTTGATTTGTGTCTTAAGGTGTTATTCTAGTACAATCTCTATGATAGATCGAACGGAAAGAATAGCTTTGTCTTATTTTACTACGAACTCTTGAATAGATCGATCCGAAAGAATAACTTTGAGGTGGTTTCGTACCCTACAATAATCTCTTCGTTTGTTCTCCACTATTAGTGACTTTGGAGTGACTCTTTGTTGCATGTTGAGGGATAGTTATATGATCCAATTATGTTATTATTGTTGAGAGAACTTGCACTAGTGAAAGTATGAACCCTAGGCCTTGTTTCAACACATTGCAATACCGTTTTCGCTCACTTTTATCATTAGTTACCTTGCTGTTTTTATATTTTCAGATTACAAATACCTATATCTACCATCCATATTGCACTTGTATCACCATCTCTTTGCCGAGCTAGTGCACCTATACAATTTACCATTGTATTGGGTGTGTTGGGGACACAAGAGACTCTTTGTTATTTGGTTGCAGGGTTGTTTGAGGAACTAGTGCACCTATACAATTTACCATTGTATTGGGTGTGTTGGGGACACAAGAGACTCTTTGTTATTTGGTTGCAGGGTTGTTTGAGAGAGACCATCTTCATCCTACGCCTCCCATGGATTGATAAACCTTAGGTCATCCACTTGAGGGAAATTTGCTACTGTCCTACAAACCTCTGCACTTGGAGGCCCAACAACGTCTACAAGAAGAATGTTGTGTAGTAGACATCAGCGCCCCGTCGGAGGCAGCTGCCCCTTGGCGGGCTCAGAATCTGCGGCAACACCCTTGCCGGTAGCCCCTGGGGGCTCGGCGGGAAAGTACTCGCCGGGGCCTGACTTCCTTCGCTTGTTCTGCTCTGTCGATGGTTCGATGGATGGTTGAGTTAAACAGAGCAAAAAGGTACCTGGTTCCACAGTTAGCTTGAATGTAGCGCGCTTCGACAGGTAGTCAGCGATGTCGTTCTCCGCTCGGGGAATGTGCTCTGCTTGTATACCATCGAAGTGCTCCTCCAGCTTCCTCACCTCATCTACGTAAGCCTCCATCAACGGACTCTAATGATCTTTGTTGACTTGTCTGACGACAAGTTTTGAATCACCCCTGACGATGTGCTTTCTCACTCCGAGGTCCGCCGTGATCCTGAGACTGGCAAGCAGCCCCTCGTATTCAGTAGTGTTGTTTGTGGACATCTCCCTGGGAAAGTGCATCTGGATCACATACTTGAGATGCTCTCCGGTGGGTGTGACAAGCAGCACACCAGCATCGGCGCCTTGCAGCGAGAAAGCCCCATCAAAGTACATGATCCAGTCGTGGCTCACTTCCTTGCCGGGGAGAGTGGTCTCCTGAATTTCTTCGTCGGGCGTTGAGGTCCATTCTGCAACGAACTCTGCCAAGATTCTGCTCTGGATTGTTGAGGTACTTTCAAACTTCAACCCAAAGCTCGACAACTCCAAGGCCCATTCCACAATCCTTCCGGTCGCATCTGGATTGTGCAGTATCCGTTGCAACAGGGGGCGGGTGACGACAGTGATCTCGTGGGCTTGGAAGTAATGACGCAGCTTCCTCGAGGCCATAAGGAGGCCGAAGAGCAATTTCTGCACACCGGAGTACCTCGACCTAGCCCCCTGCAAGAGGGAGCTAACAAAGTAAACTGGGTGCTGCATCATCATCTTCTTCTGCACCACTTCGCTTGACTGTGCGGGCGTTGCCCTGATGGCGTCAGACTCTGCCGGGGGCCTTGCCTTGCCGGCACCAGGTCCTACCGGGGGAATCTCTGGCTTGCCATCCGCTGGTTCTGCCGTCGCCACTGCCTCCTCCTCGACCTCCCTCTGTGCCACTAGTGCGGTGCTGACCACTTGATTCGTTGCCGCTAGATACAGCAGCAACGGCTCTTGTGGTTTAGGCGCAACCAGTATTGGCGTCAATGTTTTAAATAGCCGGCTATAGCTCCGCTATAGCCCGCTATATAGCCTTTTCACTAGGGTGCCGCTAAATGGTCCCATGTACAAATAGCCCGCTATAGCCTGCTATAGCTCCGCTATAGCTGATTTTGAGGTCCGCCGCTATTTGGCAATAGCCCGCTATTCAAAACATTGATTGGCGTGGAGGAAAGGTATTTCTTCAGATCCTGCAACGCCGCCTCGGCTTCTGGTGTCCACTCCATTGGGCATGCCTTCTTCAAGATTTTGAAAAAGGGAAGGGCTCGCTCGGCGGACTTGGAGATGAATCGGCTCATGGCGGCGATGCAGCCGGTGAGCCGACGCACATCCTTGAACCGCTTGGGCGCCTCAATCTGTTCAATAGCCTTGATTTTGTCTGGGTTTGCCTCGATCCCGCGCTGCGACACAAAGAATCCTAGAAGCTTGCCGGACAGAACGCCGAAGACACACTTCTCAGGGTTCAGCTTAAGGTTGATCTTGCGCAGGTTGGCAAATGTCTCTTCCAGGTCTGGCACAAGAGTTACCCCATCCTTGGTTTTGACCACTATGTCATCCATGTGTGCTTCCATATTTCTATGGGGTTGGGGTTCAAAACCAATTTGGACCGTTCTTGCAAACGTCGAGCCAGCACTCTTCAACCCGAAGGGCATCCGTAAAAAGCAATACGTACCACATGGGGTGATGAATGATGTCTTCTCTTCATCTTCTCTTGTCATGAAGATTTGGTGGTAGCCCAAGTAGGCGTCGAGGAATGACAATAGATCACACCCGGCTGTGGAGTCGACAATCTGGTCGATGCGCGGCAACGGAAAGGGGTCCTTAGGACAAGCCTTATTGATATATGTGTAGTCAATACACAACCTCCACTTCCCATTTGCCTTGCGCACCACTACCGGATTGGCCAACCACGTCGGATGGAGTACTCCTCTCACCAAACTTGCCGCTTCCAACTTCCTGATCTCCTCCGTGATGAGCTCCTGCCTCTCCAGAGCCTGCTTTGTGACCTTCTGCTTGACGGGCCGCGCATGAGGACAGACATCTAGGTGGTGCTCAATCACCTCCCTAGGAACACCGGGGATGTCGGATGCTTTCCATGCAAACACGTCGACATTTGCCCCCAGGAAGGTGACGAGCGCGCCTTCCTATTTGCTGTCGAGGGTGGACCCTATGGTGAAAGCCCCTCCCGTGCCATCCTCCCTGACGGACACCTTCTTGGTCTGTGGTGGCTCAGCTCTGGATTTCTGCTCTTGCCGGTAGAGCTCTCTGGCACGTCCTCGACGGTAGCACAACACCCCGAGGAGGTGTGCTTGCCGGAGTGGGTGTGAGAGGTCTTGCCGGGCTTCTTCTTTCCTCTCCGGGCTTCAGCGGCAGGAGCAGGTGCCTTGGCGGCAGCTGCTGCAACTGCTTCCTAGTAGAGTTGGTCGGCACAAATCAGCGCCTCCTTCTTGTCAGAGGGGACGGAGATGATGGTCAACGGCCCGGGCATCTTTAGCATGTTGTAGGCGTAGTGCGACGCCGCCATGAACTTGGCCAGTGTCGGGCGGCCGAGGATCCCGTTGTAGGGCAAGGGATCTCGGCCACGTCGAAGACGATCCTCTCCGTCCTGTAGTTCAACTCTCCTCCAAACGTCATGGGCAGTGTGACTTTCCCCTTCGGCTGGCTCCTCCCCGGATTGACCCATTGAAACGTGCCCGTTTCCTCGAGGTCTCCATCAGGAATTTGCAGCCTTTTGATCACGACGGGCGAGACCAAGTTCAGGCCGGCCCCGCCGTCGACCAACATCTTGTTCACCTTGAGGTTGTGTATCGTTGGTGAGACCAACAATGGCAAACACCCGACCGCGGTTGTGCGGTCAGGGTGGTCCTCGGCGTCAAAGAGTAGGGGCGTGCTGGACCACTCCAGCGGCTTCTGAGCGTCGAACGACGGCTCCGCTGCTGTAATCTCACGCGCCCACTGCTTGAGCTGGCGGTGAGAAGTATGCAGCAAGGCGCCACCATCGATGCACATGGCCTCCGTAGCCTTCTGCAACTCTTGCTCGCCGGACTCGTCCACGTCGTCGTGATTATCGTCTTCTTGCTTCTTATCACGGCCACGGGCGGGCCTCTCTTGCTGGTTGTCTGATACGTCTCCAACGTATCTATAATTTTTTATTGTTCCATGCTATATTATATTCTGTTTTGGACATTATTGGGCTTTATTATACACTTTTATATTGTTTTTGGGACTAACCTATTAACCGGAGGCCCAGCCCAGAATTGCTGTTTTTTGCCTATTTCAGAGTTTCGCAGAAAAAGAATATCAAACGGAGTCCAAACGGAATGAAACCTTCGGGAACGTGATTTTTGGAAAGAACGTGATCCAGAGGACTTGGACCCTAAGTCAAGACATCAACCAGGAGGGCACGAGGTAGGGGGGCGCGCCTATCCCCCCTGGGCGCGCCCTCCACCCTCGTGGGCCCCCTGTTGCTCCACCGACGTACTCCTTCCTCCTATATATACCTATGTACCCCAAACTACCAGACACGGAGCCAAAAACCTAATGCCACCGCCGCAACCTTCTGTACCCGTGAGATCCCATCTTGGGGCCTGTTCCGGAGCTCCGCCGGAGGGGGCATCGATCACGGAGGGCTTCTACATCAACACCATAGCCTCTCCGATGATGTGTGAGTAGTTTACCTCAGACCTTTGGGTCCATAGTTATTAGCTAGATGGCTTCTTCTCTCTTTTTGGATCTCAATACAATGTTCTCCCCCTCACTCGTGGAGATCTATTCGATGTAATCTTCTTTTGCGGTGTGTTTGTTGAGACCGATGAATTGTGGGTTTATGATCAGGTTTATCTATGAACAATATTTGAATCTTCTCTGAATTCTTTTATGTATGATTGGTTATCTTTGCAAGTCTCTTCGAATTATCAGTTTGGTTTGGCCTACTAGATTGATCTTTCTTGCAATGGGAGAAGTGCTTAGCTTTGGGTTCAATCTTGCGGTGTCCTTTCCCAGTGACAGTAGGGGCAGCAAGGCACGTATTGTATTGTTGCCATCGAGGTTAACAAGATGGGGTTTATATCATATTTCATGAGTTTATCCCTCTACATCATGTCATCTTGCTTAAAGTGTTACTCTGTTCTTATGAACTTAATACTTTAGATGCATGCTGCATAGCGGTCGATGTGTGGAGTAATAGTTGTAGATGCAGGCAGGAGTCGGTCTACTTGTCTCAGACGTGATGCCTATATACATGATCATACCTAGATATTCTCATAACTATGCTCAATTTTGTCAATTGCTCAACAGTAATTTGTTCACCCACCGTAATACTTATGCTCTTGAGAGAAGCCACTAGTGAAACCTATGGTCCCCGGGTCTATTTTCCATCATATTAATCTTCCATCAACAATCTATTTCCGTTGCCTTTTATTTTGCTTCTATTTTACTTTGCATCTTTATCATAAAAATACCAAAAATATTATGTTATCTTATCATATCTATCAGATCTCACTCTCGTAAGTGACCGTGTAGGGATTGACAACCCCTTATCGCGTTGGTTGCGAGGATTTATTTGTTTCTGGAGGTGCGAGGGACTCGTGCGTGGCCTCCTACTGGATTGATACCTTGGTTCTCAAAAACTGAGGGAAATACTTACGCTACTTTGCTGCATCACCCTTTCCTCTTCAAGGGAAAACCAATGCAGTGCTCAAGAGGTAGCAAGAAGGATTTCTGGCATCGTTGCCGAGGAGTCTACGCAAAAGTCAACATACCAAGTACCCATCACAAACCCTTATCTCCCGCATTACATTATTTGCCATTTGCCTCTCGTTTTCCTCTCCCCCACTTCACCATTGTCGTTTTATTCGCCCTCTCTTTTTCGTTCGCTTCTTTTTCGCTTGCTTTGTCATTATGGCTAGTCCTCTATCTTCTCCGTTGTCTCCCGAGAATGAAGTTCTAAATTTTAAGCAAAGGGAGGGAGAAAATCTAAAAGACGCTTGGTATAGAATTTGCAATGCTCAAAATAGATCTACCAGGAAGCAATCTACTTCCGTTCTTCTCCGCAATTTTTATGTAGGAGCTACTCCTTGGTACAGATATATCCTTGGTACCATTACCGGAGGGAATTTCTTGGGTAGCCATACTTTTGATTCTTATAATGCTATGATAGATTTATTTGGCTCACCACCTCTTTTGGTTAATGGAACTATGTTAACTTTGGAGCATGTAATGCAAAGACTTGAAATTATTGAAAATAAAATTGCTACCGTAGAGTTAATTGAAAATTTGGATAAAAAGATCCACAACCAAATTACCCAATACGGATCTAAAGTAGGTGTCACTTTGAAAAATATTAAGGAGAAGGAACCCATAGTTAATGAAAGAATAAATCAGGATTCAACTAGAATCGATAAACTTGAGGGTATCATTACCAACTTGGGAACCACTTTTTCTTCCGTAAAGAATACTCCAAGTCCTCCAACTAAAATTGCCAAGTTTATGTATGTTCCTAAAAATAAGGGTGAATCCTCTAGTAAGGAAACGGCGGATCTCAAATCTATAAGTATTCATCCCAATCTTTTTGCTATCATTAAGGAACCATTTGCTACAAATGAATTTTTCGGTTATGTGCCTAGAAGTTTGATATTTAATAAAAAGAAAGAAACTCCTAAGGATGATAGATGTCTCATTGAAGAACTGCCTACCAAAATGGCAATACCTAGATCTATCCTTGCTTTTATCCCTAGCTAGGGGCGTTAAACGATAGCACTTGTTGGGAGGCAACCCAATTTTATTTTTAGTTTTTTTTGCTTTTTGCTTATGTTTAGAAATAAATATTTGATCTAGCCTCTGGTTAGATGTGTTTTTATGTTTTAATTAGTGTTTGTGCCAAGTTTAACCAATAGGATCTCCTTGGATGATAGTTATTTGATCTTGCTGTAAATTCCAGAAACTTTCTGTTCACGCAAATAATTGTTAAAAATCACCAGAACGTGATAAAATATTGATTCCAATTGCTGCCGATGAATAAACAAATTGTCTAGGTCGTCCTATTTTGGATGAATTTTTGGAGTTCCAGAAGTTTGCGTTAGTTACAGATTACTACAGACTGTTCTGTTTTTGACAGATTCTGTTTTTCGTGTGTTGTTTGCTTATTTTGATGAATCTATGGCTAGTAAAATAGTTTATAAACCATAGAGAAGTTGGAATACAGTAGGTTTAACACCAATATAAATAAAGAATGAGTTCATTACAGTACCTTGAAGTGGTCTTTTGTTTTCTTTCGCTAACGGAGCTTCCGAGATTTTCTGCTGAGTTTTGTGTTGTGAAGTTTACAAGTTTTGGGTGAAAGATTTGATGGATTATGGAACAAGGATTGGCAAGAGCCTAAGCTTGGTGATGCCCATGGAACCCCAAGATATCTAAGGACACCTAAAAGCCAAATCTTGGGGATGCCCCGGAAGGCATCCGCTCTTTCATCTACTTCCATCGGTAACTTTACTTGGAGCTATATTTTATTCACCACATGATATGTGTTTTGCTTGGAGCGTCTTGTATTATTCGAGTCTTTATTTGTTAGTTTACCACAATCATGTTTGCTGTACACACCTTTTGAGAGAGTCACACTTGATTCGGAATTTATTAGAATACTCTATGTGCTTCACTTATATTTTTTGAGCTATATAGTTTTTGCTCTAGTGCTTCACTTATATCTTTTATAGCACGGTGGTGGATTTGTTTTATAGAAACTATTGATCTCTCATGCTTCACTTATATTATTTTGAGAGTCTTAAAATAGCATGGCAATTTGCTTTAATTAATATCATGAGAAACTTGATGCTTGATAATTGTTTTGAGATATAAAGGTAGTAATATCATAGTTGTGCTAGTTGAGTAATTGTGGAATTGAAAAATACATGTGTTGGAGTTTGTGATTCCCGTAGCATGCACGTATGGTGAACCGTTATGTAACGAAGTCGGAGCATGAAGTATTTGTTGATTGTCTTCCTTTGTGTGGCGGTCGGGATTGCGCGATGGTTAACTCCTACCGACCCTTCCCCTAGGAGCATGCGTAGTAGTACTTTGCTTCGAGGGCTAATAAATTTTTGCAATAAGTATATGAGTTCTTTATGACTAATGTGAGTCCAGATTATACACACACTTACCTTTCCGCAATTTTCTAGCCTCTTCGGTACCGCGCATTGCCCTTTCTCACCTTGAGAGTTGGTGCAAACTTTGCCAGTGCATCCAAACCCTGTGATATGATATGCTCTATCACACATAAACCTCCTTATATCTTCCTCAAAACAGCCACCATACCTACCTATCATGGCATTTCCATAGCCATTCCGAGATACATTGCCATGCAACTTTCCACCGTTTCATTTATCATGACATACTCCACTATTGTCATATTGCTTTGCATGATCATGTAGTTGACATTGTATTTGTGGCAAAGCCACCATTCATAATTCTTTCGTACATGTCGCTCTTGATTCATTGCATATCCCGGTACACCGCCAGAGGCATTCATATAGAGTCATATTTTGTTCTAAGTATTGAGTTGTAATTCATGAGTTGTATGTAAATAAAAGTGTGATGATCATCATTATTAGAGCATTCTCCCAAGTGAGGAAAGGATGATGGAGACTATGATTCCCCCACAAGTCGGGATGAGACTCCGGACTAAATTAAAAAAAGAGGCAATAAAAAAAAAGAGAAAAGGCCCAAATAAAAAAATGATGAGAGAAAAAGAGAGAAGGGACAATGTTACTATCCTTTTACCACACTTGTGCTTCAAAGTAGCACCGTGATCTTCATAATAGAGAGTCTCTCATTTTGTCACTTTCATATACTAGTGGGAAATTTCATTATAGAACTTGGCTTTTATATTCCAATGATGGGCTTCCTCAAATGCCCGGGGTCTTCGTGAGCAAGCAAGTTGGATGCACACCCACTTATAGCTCTAGTGCATCTGTTGCATGGCAATCCCTACTCCTCGCATTAACATCAATTGATGGGCATCTCCATAGCCCGTTGATTAGCCTCATTGATGTGAGACTTTCTCCTTTTTTGTCTTCCCACATAACCCCTACCTTTATACCTTATCCCACCATAGTGTTATATCCATGGCTTGCGCTCATGTATTGCGTAAGAGTTGAAAAGGCTGAAGCGCGTTAAAAGTATGAACCAATTGCTTGAACAAAACCGGGGTCGTACATGATATGAATATTTTGTGTGGGGAAGATGGAGCATAGCCAGACTATATGATTTTGTAGGGATAACTTGCTTTGGCTATGTTATTTTGATAAGACATAATTGCTTAGTTAGTATGCTTGAAGTAGTATTGTTTTTATGCCAACATTAAACTTTTATCTTGAATCATATCAAATCTGAACATTCATGCCACAATAAGAAGAATTATATTGAAATTATGCCAAGTAGCATTCCACATCAAAAATTCTGTTTTTATCATTTACCTACTCGAGGACGAGCAGGAATTAAGCTTGGTGATGCCTGATACGTCTCCAACGTATCTATAATTTTTTATTGTTCCATGCTATATTATATTCTGTTTTGGACATTATTGGGCTTTATTGTACACTTGTATATTGTTTTTGGGACTAACCTATTAACCGGAGGCCCAACCCAGAATTGCTGTTTTTTGCTTATTTCAGAGTTTCGCAGAAAAAGAATATCAAACGGAGTCCAAACGGAATGAAACCTTCAGGAACGTGATTTTCGGAACGAACGTGATCCAGAGGACTTGGACCCTACGTCAAGACATCAACCAGGAGGGCATGAGGTAGGGGGGCGCGCCTACCCCCCTGGGCGCGCCCTCCACCCTCGTGGGCCCCCTGTTGCTCCACCGACGTACTGCTTCCTCCTATATATACCTACGTACCCCCAAACTACCAGATACGGAGCCAAAAACCTAATTCCACCGCCGCAACCTTCTGTACCCATGAGATCCCATCTTGGGGCCTGTTCCGGAGCTCCGCCGGAGGGGGCATCGATCACGGAGGGCTTCTACATCAACACCATAACCTCTCCAATGATGTGTGAGTAGTTTACCTCAGACCTTCGGGTCCATAGTTATTAGCTAGATGGCTTATTCTCTCTTTTTGGATCTCAATACAATGTTCTCCCCCTCTCTCGTGGAGATCTATTCGATGTAATCCTCTTTTGCGGTGTGTTTGTTGAGACCGATGAATTGTGGGTTTATGATCAAGTTTATCTATGAACAATATTTGAATCTTCTCTGAATTCTTTTATGTATGATTGGTTATCTTTGCAAGTCTCTTCGAATTATCAGTTTGGTTTGGCCTACTAGATTGATCTTTCTTGCAATGGGAGAAGTGCTTAGCTTTGGGTTCAATCTTGTGGTGTCCTTTCCCAGTGACAGTAGGGGCAGCAAGGCACGTATTGTATTGTTGCCATCAAGGATAACAAGATGGGGTTTATATCATATTGCATGAGTTTATCCCTCTACATCATGTCATCTTGCTTAAAGCGTTACTCTGTTCTTATGAACTTAATACTCTAGATGCATGCTGGATAGCGGTCGATGTGTGGAGTAATAGTAGTAGATGCAGGCAGGAGTCGGTCTACTTGTCTCGGACGTGATGCCTATATACATGATCATACCTAGATATTCTCATAACTATGCTCAATTCTGTCAATTGCTCAAAGTAATTTGTTCACCCACCGTAATACTTATGCTCTTGAGAGAAGCCACTAGTGAAACCTATGGCGCCCGGGTCTATTTTCCATCATATTAATCTTCCATCAACAAGCTATTTCCGTTGCCTTTTATGTTGCTTCTATTTTACTTTGCATCTTTATCATAAAAATATCAAATATATTATCTTATCATATCTATCAGATCTCACTCTCGTAAGTGACCGTGTAGGGATTGACAACCCCTTATCGCGTTGGTTGCGAGGATTTATTTGTTTGTGTAGGTGCGAGGGACTCGTGCGTGGCCTCCTACTGGATTGATACCTTGGTTCTCAAAAACTGAGGGAAATACTTATGCTACTTTGCTGCATCACCCTTTCCTCTTCAAGGGAAAACCAACGCAGTGCTCAAGAGGTAGCATTGTCCTTGCCGCGGCGGCCTCCTTGGCCGCCACGCTTCTTGTCGGATCCCTCGGCACCGTCCTGACCTTTCTCCTTGTCCCGCCTCTCATACTCGGCCTTTTGCTTTTCGGTAAGCAGCTCGACTTGCCGGCAGTTCTGGAGGTCGTGGCCCTTGGTGCGGTGGATCTTGCAGTACTGCTTGCCGGAGCTTCCTGGCTTGTCGGCGGCCGCCAAGGCCCGGCAGGCGGCGCACCCGGCAATCTCCTTGTTGGGGTCATTTGCCTTGGCCTTCTTGGCAGCGCCGGTGCTGTCGGATCCCTCGACGGCGAGCACGGTCTTGCCCTTGCGTTTCCTGTTGCGACGCCGGCCCTTCTTCGTCGGGGCGGCGGTGTCTTCATTAGTAGAGTCGGTTTCTGCGCCGGCGTCTTCGCCGGGGTACTTCCTCCCCTCTTCAGCCCGGGCGCACCTATCGGCCAGAACATAGAGCTCGGCTACGTCCTTAACTTTGGTCATCGCCAGTTCTTCGTGCATCTTGCGGTTGCGCATGTTCTGGTGGAACGTGCTGATCACGGCGGCGGGATGAACGTCGGGGATGTTGTACTGCACCCGGCTGAATCTCTGGATGTACTTGTGCAGGGGTTCTCCTTCCTTCTGGGGAATGATATGTAGATCACTGGCCTGGCCATGAGCTTGGTGGCCTCCGGTGAAGGTGCCAATGAACTCATGGCACAGAACCGACCAAGAAGAAATGGAATCCGCCGGTAAGTGCATTAACCAAGACATGACATTGGGCTTCAGCGCCAACGGAAAATAATTGGCAAGCACATTGTCGTCGCGAGCTCCGGTAGCCTGCATCACGATGGTGTAGATGCTGAGGAACTCGAACGGATGGGTCTTGCCAGTGTACTTCTCACCGACGTCGGGCTTGAACGTGCGGTGGGATGGCCACTGGAACGGCCGCAGCTCACGGGTAAAGGCTGGGCAGCCCACCTCGTAAGGTAGGCCGCCGGAGCCCCCCGGTGCTGGGTGGTCAATAGCGGGTCCCGCCCGCTTGTCCGACTGGTGGCGTGTATCACGCCGACGCTCGATAGTGGTTCGAGCATCTTCGTGAGCTCGTTCTCGAAGAACTTGGCGTTGGTCGCGGTGGGTCCGTGGGTCGGACGACGCTATGGAAATATTATCACAAGCGTCATCATGACGGACCGACACCCGCGGTGGCTGGTGTGGAGGAGGAGAGTGCACCGTGGCCGCAGCACCCCTGGCCCCTCCACCGCTGGCATGCGGCGGTTCGACGGAGCGCAGGCCCGAAGGCCCCACCGGTCGCGGATCATCTTTATTGGAAACAGCGACGAGGCTCCGGATGGTGGCTCTCCGCTCGTCGAGCTTCTCCGCAGCATGAGGGAAGTCGAGGAGCAGCTACGCGCGCGCCAAAGCTTCTACTGGCGTGGGCGGTGGTGACAGCTGCGTGGACCGTGGCGCGCTTCGACTTCTAACTATGTTAGAAGGAGCTCTACCACGGCCCAGCGGCTGCGTGCTGTTTTCGCCAGCACTTTGGCGAGCATGCTGGACTCCTTCGTCCCGAGGACGATGCACAGGGCTCTTCCCACAGCGATGTCCGGGGTCTCCAGCGTGGTGGCGCTGCTTGTCCCGCGCACCCTCGAAAGAGCGTGCTGTGGGCGCCGGCGTTGGCGTCTTGGAGGTTGCTGTGCCGCCCGTGGGTGGCACAACGACACTCCTGGAGGGCCCCGCGCCGCCTGCGGGGGGCCCAGCTCCGTCTTTGGATTTGGTGGCGTGCGGCCCGTCGCCTGGCGCACGAACAGCGCCGCTTGCCAGGCTCTGGCTGCCAGGACGATGCTGGTGCTCGCGGACCGCGGCCCGGGTCCTGTCCGCAACCGGGCCGCTGCTCGCCCGTACTGGCGCGGGCCGTTCGGCTCCCGATGAGGCGATCGTCGTGGCCGTCTTCTTCTTGAGATCCATGGCGTTGAAGAACCGCTAGGCTAACTACCAGACCAGATTCTTACAAGTGCGCCCCCTACCTGGTGCGCCAAAGATGTCGGTGTGGAACGACACCTATGGGATCACAAGAATCCCTACTACGGTTGCCGGGGCGCAGGGTTGTGAGAAGAGCAGGATTAGCAGTCAGCACAAGGATCGTTTACCCAGGTTCGGGCCGCGAGGATGCGTAAAACCCTAGTACTGCTTTGGTGGATGTATTGAGTGTTCTTGAGCCCTTGAACTAGCTACCGTGGCTGTGCAGTTCCAAAGAGCCGAATCCCCCTCCAGTATGCCAAGGGCCTCCTTTTATAGTCGAAAGGGGCTGCCACAGTGGCACACAGGAGGTGGAAAGGCATACAATATTGTCAGCTTATCGCCCGTATTACAGGACAAGACGCATTTAATGCGTTGCTTAGGTGTCCCCTAGCTTTATCGGGGTCGGGAGCGAGGCCCGTCCCGTCCGTCACCGCTCCTCCTCGCTTCGACACGCGTCCTGGCCAGCAATGCATGCGGCACCATGTAGGCAGGCACGCAGCTAAGGTGGCGCGGTGGAAGGGTCTTCACGAAGATCTACATGCCGCCACGCAGGCGCTTGCTGATCTGGCCTGGGAGTTGCATGTTGCCACGCAGGTGCCAGCCCAGCTGATTGGGCTGGCAGCTGCATGCAAATGGTGGTGGAAACTTGGCTGGTGCGGCCCTGGCAGTGGCCCTCCTGATGTCCTCGGCAAGGTCCTTGCCGGGGGCCCGGCAAGGGCTTGCCGTGGCGCGCAGTCGTCCCTGGCAAGGACCTTGCCGGGGGTCTTGTGGCTTTTCTCGGCAAGGATCCCGCCGAGGGTTGCCGTCTTCTGGTCCTCATCTGATCTCTTATATCTATGGTCTTGACAAAGATCTGCATGCCACCACAGAAGTGCCTCCCGAGCCCTGGTCCAATCGTAGTTGGTTGGATTGGGACCTTTGGGCTCAAGGGTGGCTCGCTCTGTCGGTGTTTGGGCGAGCTGCCCCGGCAAGGGTCTTGCCGGGTCCGCTGAGGCTGTCCTGGCAAGGGTCTTGCCGGGGGAACCTTGTCCGTCCCTCTGCTTCTTTATGTACTTGGCCTTGGCGTTGTCTTGGGCAGCTTGTGCTTCGGCTTCTCTCCGGTTCCCTCCCCTGCTCTGCTTAGCGTGGTCGTGGGCGCGGCTCCGACTGTCTGTGCACAAGTAAAGGGGTACAAAGGTGCGCCCCTACTTTTGTACACCGACAATATGCATGGAGAGGTGTGTGGTTGTGATGTTTTGAATACCTAATGCACAACCTTTGATGTGGCATTTGCCTCAAAAACTGCAAATTCCCCACATAGAGTGAGGTTCATTTGTGACACCTAGTATATGTTGGTCCCATCTCCCCTTTGACACGTACTATATATATACTCCTACCCTAACACAACCCTACAAGAATTAATCCTCCTTGTTCGTCAAATGCGTGCCTCTCTATCGTTGGGTCAAAGTGATGGAGGACTACCTCGCGGGCCCATAGATGGAAGCGCCGCATGCGAGTGAGTTCCTGTAGGGAAACCACTGCCTGCATGGTATTGCGTGATGTTTCAATACCAATGCACAACTTTGATGTGGCACCTGCCTCGGGAACAGAAAGTCCCCACATGGAGCGAACTTAATTATGACACACACACACACACATAGAGTATACATGTTGCCCCCTCTTTGACATGTACTACATACTCCAAGCTACCGTGCATATACCTAACACAAACAAAAAAAGAACCATCGTTGTCGGTCAAATTAACCTCTCTCTCGTTGTACGTTCAATTGATCGACGAAGACCTCACGGGACCATAGAGAGTCACACGTGAACGAGTGTCATAGGACAACCACCACGTGCATGTTGTCGTGTGTTGTGTGATGTTTGAATACCCAATGCACAACTTTGACGTGGCACATGCTTAGTAGCTAGCCCCCTCACTTCGAGCTGGTGGGAGGGAGTCATGTGTACGCACATGCCCGAACTTTGATATGGAATCTCACCATGATCCACACCGTAACACACATGCCAAGATGAATCCACCTTCGGTCCGAAGCCTCGTTGTCGATTGAAACTGAAAACCTTTGCGGGCTAACGAATGGGCACATCGCTGCTAACCGCATGAGGGAGTGTCCGAGAGGACCACCAATGCATACATGTGGCCCGAACATGTATGTATGAAAGGGTTGTGTAATGCTTTAAATAATCAATTCACAACTTTGATGTGGCATATATACATGACTCACAAAATTATCAATAATCCCA
>NC_057805.1:17987829-17988979 GCF_018294505.1 Triticum aestivum
ATGTGACCAAAGGAGTGTTGTGTTAAAGTTTGAAAAAAAAACAGAGATCATTCGACCCGTTTTATACATTGATTGATTTCCTAGGGATTTAATGTGCAAAAATCAAATTTGAGCTACATGTGCACCAAAATGGATTGCAAAATCATATGTGTGTCCCTCGGTGCATGTTTCCTCGTGAAAGAAATTTCAAAACATTGAGAATATTGATGTTTAAAATTCAGTAAATTCAAAACTTAGTTGAAATTCATGAAACATATTGTGGTGTCATATATGGACACCAGTAGACTGTGATATTGTATTTTTTCGTCAAATTTGAGACAAGTTTTGACATAATGTAATTACAAATGGGAGATTGTTAATAACTGGCAACCAATATCTCACACAGAATATTTATTCGGACCGTGTGCGTTAGACCGTGCCATGCTTCGGTTAAGTAGTAAAGCGGCAGAATGAATCATCAAAAAACAAAAAAATATACGTGCCACGCGCCCCGTGTGGCGTGCGAGCAGGCGTGAGTTGACGAGACGCATGCGAGCAGTCCACCGCGCAGACAGACCGGGAGGCGTGCTGCAGGCATGTGAATTGATGGGAGCCGTTTTCCCTGTGAAGTGTCAGCAGGGGGCGTGCGAGTAGCCGTGCGAAATGATCACTACAAAAAAAGACACATCCGTGACATTTTGGGCCGAACGAAAATCTTTTGTCATACTTATGACACTTCTATCACGATTATTGTGACAAAACCCGGTATCATCATAGATGTGGTGGGGTCCTACTTCTATGACAAAAAATCATGACAGAAAATGGGCTTTTCGTCCTGGGCGGGCCGGAGACGCAGCTGCATGACATTCTTTGGGCCGTCCATGACGGAAAAAACCGTGGTAGAAGCAAGGGCGAGGAAAATACCGGGGTGTTCCCAGTTACGGTGGGTGGTCGGGGCCGAGTGATGCGCGTTTCTCTCATACATGCACGCGCGTGGGTGCAAGGCGTTGGGCTCTAACTGAACCCGAGCGATTGCACTGTAGGCTACGCGTTACTAAACCCGAGCGATCGATCGATGGCTGTTAACTGAACCCGATCGAGCGATTCCTTCTCTACTGCTGCTAACTGAAGCCGATCGATGCTGCCTCTGGATGAACAATGAGTGTTGCTG
>NC_057805.1:17989251-18040861 GCF_018294505.1 Triticum aestivum
GATGAACAATGAGCGTTGCTGGGGGGTTTGGATGAACAGTTCCCGGTGGGGGTGGATGAACAGGACCCCGATCGTTTGAGCCGGTTGGGGCTGGATGAACAGGACTCCGTGGAGTGCAGGATGAATAGGACCACCCCGTGGAGGGCAGGATGAACAGTAGATGGTGGAGGGCAGGATGAACAGTAGCCCGTGGAGGGGTGGTTGAATAGGAGCCCGTGGAGAGGGCTGGTTGAACAGTAGCCAGTGGAGTAGCGCGCGGTGGAGGCTGGATGAACAGGAGCCCGTGGATGAACAGTCGCAGGTGGAGGCTGGAGGAGGTCGACGGTGGATGAACAGTAGCCCGTGGAGGCTGGAGGGGGTCGATGGTGGAGATGAACAGTATCCCGTGGAGTCCCGTTTTGTGGTACGCCACACCCCTCCCGATGAATAGGACCCCCGTTTCGACCGTAGCGCTCCAACACAAGTCTGTTTCCTCTGTTTTGCGGTACGCCACACCCCTCCCGATCAACAGGACCCCCGTTTCGACCGTAGGAGATCCGTTTCCTCCATTTTGCGGTACGCCAGACACCTCCCGATGAACAGGGTCCCGTTTCGAACGTGGTCGGTCGAACACAAGGCCGTTTCCTCCGTTCTGCGGTACGCCAGGCCTTGTTTCCATCGGTTGTTCCGTCCAAGCCGGTTGGCTCGCACGCGTTCCGTTTCCTCCCGATGAACATGACGCATTCCATTGCCTTCCCATGAACACGACGACGACGCTGTTTCTCCGTTCCGACCCAGCCATGTACACGAGCCCTGGCCGTACGTACGCGCGAGTAGGCGTTCGAGACCCCACCCGTATGTACGTACGTGGCCGTATTTACTTTCTTGCACCCTGGCCGCTGTACGTACGTGTACATGCTATGTGCGCGCCTCTACTACGACATGTGCGCGCCTCTACATCGACCAGTATGTACGTACGCGTTCGCGGCCAGAATGACAATGCTACGTATGCTTTGGCCAGGTGGGTCCCGACTGTTAGGCACTTCCTTGCGTGTGAAGATGTAGCTGGTAGGTTCCAGCAGTCAGGGGGAAACGTTTTTTTCGCGAAATACGGTGGCCCATCCGGTGGGTCCCCGCTGTCAGGTGGAGGGATAATTATTTTGCGCGTAATAAGGAGGCACTTCCTTGCTGCGGTCGTGGACCCACTTGTCAGCCTCTCCACGTACAGTCCACGTCCGATCGAAGCCATTCCTTGACCACGTTGACCACGCCGCGCCGAGAGCACCAGGGCGTTGGACGACGGCGAGGCCTAGGAAGGGGACGACGCAAAGTCGGGGAAGACGCGGCAGTGGATGCCCACGTGTAGAGGAGTACGAGGGTTCACTGGTTCGCTGCGGTGTGAGGCTGCCATCGCCACAGAATAACAGGGGGTGTGGGTGAGTAGAGGGATGGCCTGGCCAGCGGTGGGAGTAGTAGGGGCGGTGAGGCCTCTGCCGCATCACAGCCAGCCACAGGAGGCAGGAGCACGAGGCACGACCGGCGCTGGTTTGGGCGGCTGGACCAAGAAGACCAGAGGTTGAAGAAGCACTACGGCCGTTGGATGGACATCGTACGATCACTGGAGCTAGAATCGTGCATATTGACTAAGTTGACAAAGCCCTCCATCCCCGTCAACTTGGTAGGCCCACAAGCCAGCCTGCCACTATACGGGGTCCCAGCTAACAGGGGGAGTATTCAATTTTTTTGTGCGTAATAAGGAGGCACTTCCTTGCGTGCGAAGATATAGCTAGCGGGTCTGAGCTGTCAGCGGCGGTAACTTTTTTTGTGAAATACAGAGGCCCTTTCGGTGGGTCCCTGATGTCAGGTGGAGGAATCATTATTTTGTGTGTAATAAGGAGGCATTTCCTTGCGTGCGGCCGTGGACCCAACGGTCAGCCTCTCCACGTACAGTCCACTTCAGATGCATGTCGGTCATTGAGCACGTTGACCAGGCCGCGCCGAGAGCACCAGGGCGGTGGGCGACGGCGAGGCCTAGGAAGGGAATGACACGGAGGCAGGGAAGACTCGGCAGTTGTTTCCCACGCGGAGGGGAGTACGACTGTACGAGGGTTTACTGGTTCGTCTGCCATCGCCGGAGAATAACAACAGGTGTGGGTGAGTAGAGGGATGGCTAGGCCAACGATGGGAGTACGGTGGGGCGGTGAGGCCTGCGCAGCAGCATAGCCGGACGCGGGGAGGAGGGAGCAGGCAGTCCCGCCGGCGCTTGTTTGAGCGGCTGGAGCAGGAAGAGCAGAGATTGAAGAAGCACGACGGCCGTTGGATGGACATCCAACAGTCACTGCTTGTGCGTCAACCTTTTTTTAGGAAAGCCTCAAATTTGTGGAAAACAGCATACAGTCCATCTGCCATTATTTCTAATAATTTACAGCCTATTTGCTAATTCTTAAGGTTTTTTTTTGGAGCTCATATTCTTTTTGTTAGCATTACAGCCCATATTGTGGCCACGGTTAAAAAAATATACGAAATTTTGCATATTTCGGTGCGGTCCGAACTGTTTTTAATCCCGAAATTTCGAATCACATTCAAACTGATTTTTAAAATAAATATATCAATATAAAATCCAACAAATTGTCCACGCATAAAAATTAATGTAATTTAAAATCTCGAAATGAAAAAAAGAAATTTGAAACTAATTGTCGGTTTGATGTGTTTTAAAAATGTACAACCCATTTCTCATTACTGATAGGCCATTTTCTTGGCCAGCAGAATGAGAGCTCTCCTCGTCTTGAAAGATTTGCAGCCCAACAGGCCTGACAAAGCGACTTACTTGGCAAATCACAAAAAAACTGGGCTGTGGCCGTGGACCCAGCTGCCAGCCTCTCCACGTATAGTACTCTTCTGATGGAAGTCGGTCGTTGACCACATTGACCACGCCGCACCGAGAGCACCAAGGCGGTGGACGACGGTGAGGCCTAGGAAGGGGACGACGCGGAGCCGGGGAAGACGGGGCAGTTGACTACGATTTGCATGGGTCCGCTGGTTGCAGGAAGAAAATGCTGGGAGAAAGAAGACTGGTCGCTATCTTTGCTAAAGAATAATATCGACTGAATGTAACGACACTGTCATAGGAAATAATATCCTCCTGTTAAATCGTGAATTTAAAGAACTGGTGCATGAGCATTTAGCTTTATTTATTTATTTACTTATTTATGTTTAGGGGACCATGAGCATGTACCTGGGCCGGATTCATGTGAGAGCCTCCCTTCCAGTTAGTTATGGGCTTCTCTATTGGGCCTTCATCAGTGGGCTGCATGTTATCAACAAGTGGAAAATGTGTTCCGTACAAAAAATAGTATGCGCTACGTATGGTACGGGGCACTAAAGGACCGAACCGTGCAACGACTTCCAAAACATTGTGTTTGTCGTTCTAACAACACATTTATTCAACCAACAAACGAAATATACTACTGATTGTACATTGAAAACAGCAGCAGCAACCAGGGCTGGGGGTGCAACAGAAGCAGTAAGCAGGCCAGAGGAGTGAAGACGCAGCTCTCTCTTCCATACCAAACATCAGCCATCATTACAAAAGGGCTACCAAAAAAGAACAAGTGTATGCATCACACTAAATAAAGATCCTACTACACCAAGTGTACGCATCTAACTAACTGGCTCAGTTAGATGTTACTATTTATTAAGCTGTGGAGATTGGCTGACGGCTTGAACGAGATGGGTGCCTGATGGGGGAAACTCCAGCCAGCAGGTCGAAGTCTGATACTTGCGACCCTCTCTCCTACTTTGGGCTGCAGAGCGTGGCGGCACATATCAGGGTATGGTGCATGCAGAGACGCATGGTACGCTGTGTACACACAGTTTTGCCTGATGTACGAAACCGCGCTGCCATCATGATCCTTGCCGTCAGTTATCTCCTGGTTAATCGGATAATTCAGTCCGACAAACAGGGAGCGTCTACCAAGGCTACTTACCAACCTCCAGTCAAAAATTCCTGAAGGCCCAGAGAAGCTGGGATCCTGCTCAAAGACCTTGCAGTGACTGTGATTGTATTCCGCGAAACAACACGTCCAGTACGTGCGAACGATCATCAATCGTTCGCCATCGTCTGATCGAGCCAGGAACCACCTGCAACTGCCATGCCACTTTTCTTTGAAAGGTTCTGGGATTAGGAAGGGTAGGGACACCAGGCGGCCTACAACATCATATCAAGTTGGAGTCAAATAACCCTCAAAAAAAGTTGGAGTCAAATAAAAAAGGGCTCTTGATGTAGTCAATCTTAAGAACAGCATGTTATGCGCATGAATATTTTTTCAGTAAATGTTGACAGTAATATAAGCAAGCCATCATGATATCATAGGAAAGTAACATACTGCTGTAACAGCCGTTTGTAGCGATGACTGGAGTAGGCCAGCAATACGTCCAGCCATAGAAGGAGTCGACAGCGTAAATGAAGCCCTTGCGTTCAATGGCATCAGAGAACCATGGAGGATGTATGATCCTGTGATGGACGTGCAGATTTATCCACTTACCGCAGTGACCTGTCAGATAGGCGAGACCGCGGTTGAAGAACGCAATTGGCCTGAAGTCTTTATAATTCGCAGATCTTGTGGGCACTTGGCAGATTACAACCTTGAGCAAATCAAACTTGGTATCATGTTGGCTACTGTAAGATTCCGAGTATTTTGGGCCGCGGTGCCAAAGCAGTGCAGTGTTAATCGAAGGAAGGGGGATCAAGCGCCGGGTGTAGACCTCCACGAGCATCCAGCTGCCGCGACCGTCGACGAGCACCATCCAAGACGTGTTCATGCCGACCCAGTACATACCGTTAATGTAGTTGAGGGTGACGGGGATCGGATCGCAGTCAAGGGGGTTGATGCTCACCACCCTACGATCATTATGCTGCGTGACATGCCGTTTCTGAAGATCAGGCGGCATCAGCAAGCAAGGAGCTGGCTTAAAAAGCTCCGGCCTGAGGGCTTTGAGTAAACGGTATAGCCCCGACGAGCACGCGGCGAGCGGCATGGTACTGAGATTGTCCACACGCAAAACAATGAGCTTGATTACCTCTGTGGGGAGTGAATTCCAGCCACTCTTTCGGCGGACGCTGCTCGGTTCTGCCATTGTTAGTGCTTGGGTTTCGGACGAGGGGGGAGGCGCCTTAGCAGGGATGGAAGAGCGGACAAAGATGGAGAAGCGAATATGTGCTGCGGGAAGTGGACAGGTGATGATGACTACAACACGCCGCTTGACTTACGAGACACATACTAGCAGCGTAGGGTCATATCTAAGTCAGACAACTTGCTTGAGTGATCACAGTACTGGTACTCCCTACAGTACCTGCTACTATGCCCAAACTTGCTTGAGTAGAGTAGTAGTGGAGTAGGACTCTGCTCTACTACTAGCACAGGAGGAGTAGTATGTTCTAATCTAAAATAGTTACAAACTTCAATGCCCGAGCATGGAACGACTACGAACCGCCATCGGTGCTAACTCCAATCCTGCAAGTCATGGATTTGTTTCTTTTTAACTTTCTGTACAAATCTATAGCTAGCCTGCAAGTCATGTACATTGTACTGACAGTGGAACCCACAGAGTACTTAGAATACAAGATTAAGGATGCAATTAACTTTTTATAGAGGGAGAATCATACAGGCAATTAACTCAAATGGATTGGACGTGACTCTATTATTCTCCAACGGCAACCGACAAATTTCCTCCCGCGGGCCGGAGTAGGTTTCTCGGTTTGCATGCGGGTTTAACGGAGGGGTTTGATGGAGGCGAGGAGGCGTGTTCAGCCGGGCGTGCAGTGGACGGCGCAGTACTATTCGATTTGACAACTACAACTAGTACTCCCTCCGTCCGGGTTTATTAGGCCTCTTAGCATCACAAACATGTCCCATTTTATAAGGCCTCACTTTGGAAAGGTGCATGCATGCAACCATTTGATTCGTTGCATTGAAAGCCATTGTTGTTGGTGCCATGGCTGGAAAATTAATACACTTCATGCGTGCTTTTTCATTGGCTGCATGCAGTGAGAGAGTGCATTGGGAGTGGAATGGAAGAATTAATGTGAGCAAATTACTATGTGTCTTGGTCTAAGAGAAGTTGTCTTTAGGCCTAATAAACTCTGACAGAGGGAGTATATTATAAAAACCAAAGAAGAGTAGTAGAGATAGAGATAAGAATAGAGACTAGGGAGGAGCACCATCTACTGCTTCGTGGGCTACTCATGCGCTCCATTCGGCGGCCGCAACGTCCCCTACAGACACTCCCTCCTGCGCTCCATTCGGCGGGCGTTGCTGAAATTTGGGGAGCGCACTCTCGCGACTGCTAGTAGCGACGACTTCACCAACGACGACTTCTTCCCCAACCTCGGCAACCTCTTCCTCAACGACATGGGCGACAACCTCAACGCCAATGGTGCTGCTCCTGTTGCACCGTATGTGTTTCTGTCCTTCCTGTTCGAAATCGTGGTAGAATTCATGTTTCTAGTATGTGTCCTAGATTCGATCTGTTCATCTACTATGCTAGTCTGCATGATTAGTTTAATCTTTGTTATAGCCATCATGATTTATTTTGTGCTTATTCGGACTAAATCTCGTAGTAACTTGCTCATATATTCAACTGGCGGAACGTCCCCTACAGCCACTCCCGTTTCATGGACGGCCTGGTCGATGCCTCCAAGGAGCCCTTCGTCTACTGCTATGAGTGCCCGGTGCCGTTTTGGGGCTCGCCGGCAGACATCGTGCATCACCTAACCCAGGCGTGCGGCAATCACTACTGGTCCTTGGCGAAGAAGATAAAGTACGAGACGTGCTACCTGTTCACCGTGCCGGAGTCGCTGGAGGATCAGCGCCGCCTGCTAGTTTTGGAGGAGGACGGCAGCGTCTTCCTCCTGATCGTGGCCATCGGCGAGGCCCGCGCAGGCCGCCGCCACATCTCTGTAGTGTGTGTCAGGGGCAACGCCGCTGACGAGGCCGATGTACGGGTGCGTGCTCACTATTACTACCCCACGGAGGTCCGTGGGCGGCGACACTGGCTACGCCAAGCATACTTGGACTCTGCCGAGCTGGGACTTTCCCGCCGATGTGGACATGGAGGACACACGGTGTTATTTGACCCCCAATGATGTGCACGGGGACTCCAAGGAGGTTCACCTGGACATCTGCATATTCAAGTTAAATGTTGATCATTAGTCTTCGCTCAATGTAATCCGCTGTCTAAGCATGTGGAGACTTCCATGCATGATCTTGCTCTATTGGAGTATCGCCCATGAATAAAAGTGTATCCATTTATGGTTATGTATAGAATCTTCCATGTATGAATTTTTACTACAGCACTGGTCAAAGACTTATGATGAACCATTTCTTACATATCCTCTGCCCCCTTCCAAGTCATCCTGATTTAATCCCTCCGTCTAGGTGTATAAGGTCATGGTTAATACTTAAATAGTATAGCTAATTGTTGACTATAAGAAAGTGCCATGTCATCTGTAGCCAACATGTATAACAATGGATACTCAAAAACTAATTCTTGAAGATTATTTCCTGCAAAGCACAATAAGAGTTATTTCTTCACAAGTTTTGGATGCAGGTTGAACAGTTGAACGCTTTTGTTTGCAAAAGATACTTTTTTATCTATTTCACCCGGATGTTTGTGAGCTCTAGCGATGAAATAATATCCGAACAAACCTATCGATACCCGTTACACATGAGATGACCCCCACATCCTTTGTCAAAATAAACAACTCCCCGATCAATGCATTTCACTCTTCCGTGCAACGCACGGGCACCTTACTATAGATTAGTACGACCAAAAATTGAACTAACATTATATATAGTACGATAAATGGTGATGCATGTCACCTAAAATTATATCATTAAAAACTATGTTCAAATACGAATCCAACGATATTGTTTTTGTTGACATGCACTAACATTTTGTTAGTTAAATCTTCAGTCAAATTCAATGGGGGATAAACCACGACCAATGTAGTAGTACTAGTGTAGAGGACGGCGCTACACGGGAGTCTCACCTCTCACCCCGCTCGTGGCTTCCCTAGCTTTTCCCATAAGACTAGTCACAGTGGAAAGTAACATTAAGGCGCCTCACTCATTTATTTGGGCTTCTAAACTACTACTAGTAGTACCTCCGTCCTGGTTTATTTGTGCTAAATTTTGACCAAAGATTTAGCTGATAAAATGTTAGTGCATGTGACATGCACTAACATTTCATTAGTTAAATTTATGATCAAAATTTGACACAGATTACAATAGGGACCAATAAACCAGGACGGAGGTAGTAGTTATAGGATTACTAATCTAGAAGCCTAAAAGAACTGGCCCCTGGTACTCCTACTAGTAGTAGTACTCAAGTTGGAATTCCAATTGCACAACACAACTTGTTAGGCAAAAAATTTGATACAGGGTGTAGGAAGCGGTTTGGGAATTTACATGCCTTTCCAACTAGTGAGATACTCCGTACAAAGTACGAGAGAGAAATAACCACAGAGAAGGAAGCTAAAAGTAAACAATCAAACAAGCATTTTTGCATTTGTTTTGCATTGAATCGTTTCACAAGCTTGACTAGTGCTGTTTTTCTACTTTTAAAAAAATCGCATCTTACTGTTAAAACGTGCATTTGCATGTACATAAGTAATAGCAGTACTCCCTCCATCTAGGTGTATAAGTCTTCCCTCCTTGGTCACGGTGCACAACCAAAGATGACTTATTGACCTGGACGGAGGGAGTAGCACAGTCTGCAAGCATATATCCAGAGAGACGTGTAGTGCGATAGTATATAGTAAAGCTTGTGCTATATGCACGTACTTGCAAAATGCGTACGAATACACAAGGTTTCCAAACTTTCCCTTTTACATACTTAATTAAGGACGCTAAAAATTCCTGAACATTCAGGATTTATCATTTGCATCCCAAAACTAATGAGATCGCCTTACGAAACAAAAATTATACTCCTCCTAAAAGCCACGGTGCTCGCAGGAGCAATTGCGGCGCGCCACGAGTGCCCTGGTGTGCGGCCATTTCCTAGCGCGCCAACACAACGCCTCTTCCTTAGCCTCGCAACTCGCGAGGTGCTGATTGGCGGCTTGCCGGCGGGCGAGCGCGATCTCACCGGTGTGGTGATCCGGCGCCAACAGGTACTCCTCCTCGCTGGAAGCGTGCACTCGGTCCACGTACCGCCAAGCATAGATGAGGCGCTTGGGCCCGACTGCACTTAGGGCGTCGGCACGGGCGTCCTCCGCCACCCTCACGGCCCTCGCACGAGCCTTCTGCCAAAGAGCCAATTGCCTGACTCTCTCGGACGCGACATAGGCCTCCCAGGCAGCTTGTTCCGTGGTGCGCTTCTCTTCCTCGGCCTTCTTCTCCGCCTCTATTTTGGCGCGCTCTGCTGGAGGCAAAGCCTCCCACAAGGCAACATCCATTTCTTTCCAAAGCTTCTCAAGGCTGGGGGGCTCGACAGGCGGCGCGGCGTTCTCCTCGTAGCGGGGAGCCGACGCGTCCTCCGACGCGCTTGCTGGTGAGATTGGGAACGCCGACGCGTCCACCTCGATGCGTCGCGGCGAGGAGCGGAACGCCGACGCGTCCTCCTGGACTAGTGGCGGCGAGGAACGGAACGGCGACGCGTCGCGTCGCGACGAGGAGCGGAACGCCGACCCGTCCTCCTCGACTAGTGGCGGCGAGGAATGGAACGGTGACGTGTCGCGTCGCGGCGAGGAGCGGAACGCCGACGCATCCTCCTCGACTAGTGGCGGTGAGGAACGGAACGGTGACGCGTGACAGTCCGCGCGGTGCAGCGAGGGGCGCCTAGGTCTTGGGAGGGGCGATGCCAAGGTGGCCGACGTGAGGGGGAGGGGGAGGAGATAGCGATGAACGTGAATGTAAGGGGGAGGAGATAGCGATGTCGTGGGAGGCGCAGTATTTATAGCGAGCAATGGCACACCTACGTAAGATATGGACTGAGCTGCACTGACTTAACTGCAGGTCCAGTTGCGTCACTGACATGTGGGCCATACCCCTATTGGGCCCATATGTTAGTGAACCAATGCACCTGCAGTTAAGTAACAGCTACGTGGGCATATTTGTTGGAGTAAATTATGTGGGAGGGAAGGGGTGGAAATATTGTTGGTCACAACGGATTGGACGAGCGCGGGGGGAGGAGAGTCATGCATGCAGATTTTTTCCACACGGGGTGGAGTGGTGGGACCGCCGGAGGGAGAAGGAGAGTGTGGCAGGCATATTGTTTCCACACATGGAGAGGAAAAGATTTGGAGATGAACGGGCTTCCTGCTGGTATGGGGAACAGTGCATAATAAATCTCATCTTGCATGCCGGGCTAGGCATAGTCTCAAGTCATTAAAAACATACACGTCCCACACATGTTCATATTTCAAGGTGCACTAAATTATTGCATGCGATGATTAAGGCTGGCCATAATGGTGGTATCTTAGCTGGTATCATGCACACGGGAATAGCAAACATGCTGATGTGGCAAAGAATTAAAGAAGAGAGGGGGGTTAGAGTAACTAGTGTTCATGCATGCATTGGTAAACACATTTTTTTGTGAAGAACTACGAAAACTATTCCACCGCCTCTATCTTGCTAAGAGTAGGTCAAAATTTTGAATCGAGCCCTTTAAACTGGAAGGGAGGTAGTAGTACTCTAATAGCTAACCTTGGCCCTGTTTGGATCCATGTGTTAGAGTTAGTTTGGGTTAGTTTGAACTCAACTAACCCAAAAAAAATCTAACCCACCCAAGAGGTGCTTTATACTACTCATTATAATCAGTATTGTAGATATTGATATTTTTAGTATAAACGGTTGACGGAAGTAAACAGGATCAGAGGAAGTATCATGCATGCGGAGTACGCAAAAAAATTGCTCATTTATAGCCGGTCGAAGTCTCAAAGGGCGCGACCGCGCGAGGGAGGCGAAGGTCGTGGGAGGCGCGACAGTTGACGGAATTAATTGAAGTTACACACAAGCCGGCATGGCGTGCGAACAGGCAGAAGCTATACCGTCAGGCCTATGATAGGGGTCTAGTAGACATGACATCTAGTGGGTCCTGCATAGTTCTCGAGAACTCTTTGGGGGCTTGCAGCCGTTTATCCATCGGGCAAGCCAGCAACCCCACGCCGTTCGCACGCCCTACTCGTCCCCATCTTCTACTAGTACAGTACCTTACAATAGTTCGCTCCCAGTCGTCCCATCCTTCCACATTACGGCAGTTCCACTAATCCTAACCCTCCTCCCAAATCCATAGCGTCCCAAATCTCCATGATCGGCGGTGAGTACAACGTTAGAACCATCACCGGCGATGAGTTTGATGTCATCTGCACCCGTTCTTCCGCAACAGTGAAAGAATGCCTTGCTCGCTTCAAACGCATGTTCAAAAACTCAAATGATGAGTGGGTCACTGGGCTAGATGTTGAGTACACCACAGTCCTGGGAAGCGAGAAGAAACTAAAGAGGCAGGGAAGAAGAAGCCCGCCGTCATCAAGGTTTGCATGCATGACTTATGCTTAGTCTACCATATATGCCATGCCGACGTTGAGTGCAAGGAATTTAAGAAGTTCCTCAAGGGCGGCCAAGTCAAATTCGTTACTGTAGACTTTAGGAACGAGAAGAAAATCCTGGGTCGGATAGGCCTCGTTGTAGGCGACCCCTTCGACCTCCAGAAGGAAGGGCTGGTGTCCTCCTCTCAGCCTTCAATGCTGACCCTGGCAGCAGCCATGATTGATCGTTCGTATGCTAAACTGAAGAAACCTCATCACGAGTTTCATCATGCATGGGAGTCGAAGACATTAGATGAAGATCACATCCTGTACGAAGAAATGGATGCCTACCTTTGTTTAAATAACTGCAAGGGTTGGATGAAGAAGCAGAGCCTAGTATCCGGTTCAAGCAAAGAAGCGTCGGCGAAGAGGAAGAGCGACGAGGACGAAGTTGAGGACGTGGATTCGGACTCCGAGTAGGTGGCAGTGACGTCGCTCATGCTGGTTCTACTGCAGTGTCAAGCGGACTAGTTGCTTAGTTTATTTTCAAGGGTGTGTTGTGGTGAGGCCCCAGCAGAACTATGTTTATGTTCTTTCTCGTTATTTGAACTCTTTAGTACGTACAGTAGTACTAGTACTATGTCTTACTACTGTTCTTATTGCAGTTGGTACTACTACTCGTATCTTCGTGTTCCTACTATAGTTAATACGTTCGTACTAGTAGTATAATTTGGGTCACTCGATTTGTGAAAGAAGTTCGACGGAGTGAAGGAAGAAGACGGCAGGGTGCCCATGATCTATCTTATGAGTGTTGGGTGTGGAACGCAGTTCGCCGGAAAAAATGGATCATGCCCGGGGTTAAACGGATGACGGGGGTGGGGGAGCATGGCGGTGGCAGGCGGTTCAGGGGAGGGCGCGGCGGCGGCGGCAGGCGGTTAGGCATGTAGCGGGCTGAGAAGATGAACCGTGCATCTATTTCGGAGGTTGAAGAAGCCCTTCTAGCCATCCATGTTGCATCAAACGGCTCACAAGAGTCGACTGACCCAAATTGCTCCTTCAGATTGCAGGATCCACGTGGCATTCAAGGTCTCGAAGGTAGATTCCGCGTCCGCACCCGGTTTGCGGGCACGACGCTCGCGCGACCGGCTTCTGTCGTGACAGCCACCATGCGCGCCTCCTCCGCGTGGGCGGAGACGACAATGACACGCTAGTTCCTCCTCGCCGGCGTGCTGGAGCACGCGCTCGTCCTCCTCTTCGTACGCTGCGTGCATAGACGCGGCTCCACCAGCTGCTCGCGTGCTTGGCAGCGCGGCGGCATCGCGAGGAGGGACTGCAGACGACGTGAGCGGGCGAGCCTTCGGCTTGGCGGCGACACGGCGGTGATGGGCGAGAAATTGTTGGCCGGAGCAGGCGGCCGCCGGCATGCGCAATGGCGGCGGCATATTGATGAGTGCGCGTATGGGAGCTTAGTTTAGTTTTATATATGGTTGGTCAAACTTAAAAGAAAACCGTACTAGTACACGTAAACATTAGACTTACGCAGCGCTTTTATTAGTTACCACAGCCACGATACGGAATCATGTGGAAGCGCGTGAACCGCGGCCACGCGGTCGATCGAACGGTGGGGCACCGTGTCGCGCTCGAAGGACAACCACCGAACCTTTTTGTGTGTGTGAAAACAATCCCAGAGTATTACTCAACTTTTTTTTTCGGGAAAAGTTCTTGACGCTACAATATTTCCATATATTTGAATTTAGCTCCAGTTCGTGTTTATTTGGATTTGGATGTTTTAGGTGCGCCCTAGTTTTTTTAATACTGATTTTCGGGCTGTTTGGTTCCCAGCCACCGTTTGCCAAGCCAAAATTTGGCAGCCACAGTTTAGTTGCCATGTGTTTGGTTTTTGCCACACTTTGGCTTGCCACACTTTATTGCCCCTATGGCCCACTTGTCATAGAGACAATGTTGCCACACTTGCCTAAGGTTAGTTCTTCAAAATGAGAGCCACAAGTTGGCAAGCCTAAGGGAATCTTGCCACACTTTTTGAGTGTATGTAATGTGGGACCCTAATGTGGCTTGCCTAAGGTGTGGCTTGAATCAAACACCCACCTAAGTTGGTCAAACTTGCCTAACCTTAGGTGTGTCAACCTTAGGAAAACTTACGGGCTGTTTGGTTTTAGGCCTAGGAATGCCACATTTTGCCACACAATTTTTGCCACACTTGCCTAAGGTTAGTTCTTTAAAATGAGGGGTTGTTTGGTTTGTGACTAACTTTGCCAAAGGTTGCCACACCTAAGGATAGGCAAGTTTGACTAACTTAGGTGAGTGTTTGGTTCAAGCCATACCTTAGGCAAGCCACACTTGAGCCCCACATGGCATGCACACAAAAAGTGTGGCAAGATTCCCTTAGGCTTGCCAACTTGTGGATCTCATTTTAATGAAGTAAGCTTAGGGAAGGTTGGCAAAAATGTGTGGCAAAGTGTGGCAATGCTAGGCCTAGAACCAAACAGCCCCTGAGAGCCACAAGTTGGCAAGCCTAAGGGAATCTTGCCACACTTTGTGAGTGTATGTCATGCGGGGCCCTAGTGTGGCAAAAAGTATATTGCCTAAGGTAAGGCTTGAACCAAACACCCTCCTAAATTGGTCAAAGTTGCCTAACCTTAGGTCTGGCAAGATGTGGCAACCATAGTCACAAACCAAATAGCCCCTAAGTCTCAAACCAAACAGCCCCTGTGTGTGTGACAGAGAGAGAACGTGTGTATGTGTCCATATGTGTGTTGTGGCGGAAGGGCAATGGGGAGACGGTGTGCGTGTGATAGAGACATAGAGAGGTGTGAATGTGCAAATGATCATGCATGAGTGAGACATAGACAGATGCCGATATGTTGTGTATACATGAGAGAACAGTCTTCTATTTTACTTGTGTGTGTGTGTGTGTGAGAGAGAGAGAGAGAGAGGAGCATCCGTAACACAACAACCATCTCTCTCGATTCATCCGTCGCTCGCACGATCGCATGTAACACATGCATCAACGCGCACATTTTGACACCCTCACTCGGCCCCTGCCCACCTCAAGGCCCGCACATCGCTCTCTATCTCGCACACACAATCTCTTCGTGAATACCTTGTTTATCAAGTAGCTTTCCGTCACATACACACACATTTCTCTCCTTAGGTTTGTTTTCTCTCAATATATGACACACACACAGACAGCACACATCACACACACACACCCCCTCCCCCGAGCACACAATTCATCCCCATCCAAGGTTATATGGCCACCACTCTCGCTTGTGCTTATTCGCACCCCAGCATGCACACCACCTCAATCTTCAAAGAGGGCATCGAGGAGATCGAAGACGGCGACCACACTGCGCTAGAGAATGCGGGGCCATTTGGAAGCAGGATGATGTGACGACAGCTAACTGACTCCTCCCCCACCCTCTCTCTCTTGCACAGAATTACCAATCCCTCTCTCCCCCGCACAAATTTATCAGTCCGTCAACCCACGAGATCCTTCCCCTCTCGTCCATGTTTTTCCAGCTCTCTCATCAAAACTGTTGTCTCTTCTCCTTCCACGTGTACAGAATCCGGATGCACACGCATCTCACGCATATTACATGTCTCCATCTTTCTCACAGACCTAACTTCTTCCTCTCTCTTTCTCTCTCTATCTCCCTCTTTCTGTTTCGTTAGGTTTGTCTCCTACTCTCTCGTCCACATACATACAATCTTTCCCGCCCTATCTGCTCCATCTTCGCAAGCTCTCTCTGCACGTTTCATTCACACATTGGGATATGTTCAAAAATGTTGCTTTTATAATGGATGATGTAGAGATATTGTTGGTTTCGTTGCATCCTACAAAGTAATAACTATGAAATGCATTTTGATTGTAATTTGACTGGGATTATGCGAGTTTGAGCATGTTGTGAAGTACTATAGACCTCGTATACATCTTGGAATTCGACAATGATTGTAACTAATGAATTGTATAGACCATTACATTCGAAGTCAGTAGCCTATTATATTTATTTCACAATTTCAACAAATGATTAATTCACTACATACTAAGAAAACAAATGTGTACACCCTCCGTTTTTATTTAAGTCTGCGTATTAGCATTGGTCAAAGTCAAGTTTTGTAAACTCTCAGAAAGTTTATAACAAAAAATATTAACATATACAATAACAAATAAATACCATTAGATTCATTATTGAATGTACTTTCACATCATACATATCTGTTATGGTAATGTTTATATTTTTCTATAAACTTGGTCAAACTTTAGGAAGCTTGACTTCGGTCAAACCTAATATGCAGAGTTTACTAGTACTACTCGCTAGTTGCTTAGCCGAATCACCCAACACGCCACACGGGGAGTTCAGTGTCACAAAATTTTGAGGTCGGCGGGAAAATCTCCCGCGACCCTGATTCGAGCAGTGGGAAGTTACCATCATAGCCTTCGGAACGGGCCTACGGATGGCGGTTGGTAGGGGGCTGTTTTCGTACCTTCAGGTTCACCCTACCCAGCCAACTCCACCCCGGCACCCAGAGTAGTACACCTGAATACTCCCCATTTTCTATCCCCACCGCAAAATAGACTTCTTCACGGCACCGCAGCCTTTGTGCTCCTCCCCTTCTACATCGGCGCACTCGTACACCGCAGCGCATCTGCCTCATCGACGACCTCGTACGCCGCATTGGAGACGGTCCACCGTCCTCGTCGTACATGGAGCCTCTTCCCCAGCACCGTCTTCCACGGTCTCGGATCTGCTTCCCGAAAGCCGACGCCAAGCACAGAAGCACCACCGTCGTGGACAATGAACTAAGCCGTTGCCAACCATGACTCACAGAGGCCGCCGCGACCATCATTCTCCTCCTCGATTGGTAATGTGTGTATTGAATCACTTAGCAGTACATGTGCAGTTCCAATTTTGTTCATACCTACCCTTCAAATTTCCTGGGTGCTATTGTTCCCGTAAAAGTAATTGGTTATAGCCTCCATTGTCCAACAAAATATCAGCTTGTAATTGTGCGTCGCTCCTGTATCGCGCTGTGCTTGGGTAGGTATTTCATCTGCAACCAGTAGTGTGGCAAATGATGCATAGTTTTTTAGATCTAGCAAGATGCCCATGCGTTGCGCGCATCAAGATGCATTTGTATGAGTAGTTTATCTTGTGGGAGAAAAGGATGAACGAGGGAATGCCTTATTTGCAAATGCGGAGAGGGGTGTGGGTATCTTTTTGCAAAATTGCCACAGTTTCCTTCCTATCCGTCGGATATAAATCAGATGGCCTATATTGCAGGATGGCAGGAACACCATCATCACCAACTCTGTTTTTTATACGAGTAGGGAAAAAGTAGAGAAAAAAATAGAGAGTAGAGAAGTAGAGATAAATATTAAATATAAAATAAATATAACAGTAGAGAAGAGAGTAGAGATAGCAGAGACGTCGGGAAAGGATTGCGTGCGCGCAGGAAAAAGCGGCCGGGCGTGCGCTAGTTTTGGCGCGCGGCGTCCGGCGCGCTTTATAAAATCCAACGCCCTCCCACCGCTCTGTGCCTTGCCACCGCTCTCTCCCTGCTCTGTGCCTCGCCACCGCTTTCTCCCCGCTCTTTCTCGCCTCGCCACCGCCGCGCCACCATGCCGCCACGTCACCGGGAAACTTGGGGATACCGCGGAGTCCGCGCGCGCCCCTTCGGCGGCTTCTCCGCCGAGATCTGGTTCCGCCCGATGCGCCTCGGCCTCGGCAATTTCGACACCGCCAACGAGGCCGCCCGCGCGTACGACGCGGCGGCGTGGCGCCTCCGGTGGCCTCATAGAACATTGAACTTCCCCAACGTGCCGACGCGGGAGCGGGCACAGGAGCTCGCGCCTCTGCGGCGGCCTACCACCGACAAGGATCATCACGACAACCGGAGGCGGGAGCACCGTCTCGGCATCGCCGAGATGGACGAGAAAGCCATGGCGCTATGGCGCCAATGCTTCCCGCAAGACATCATCAACGAGCGCGAGTTCTACGAGCAAAGGAGGGCGGAGAGGGATAAGAGGAGGGCGGAGCGAGTCGCCTATCGCAAGGACAAGCGTAGGTGAAAAGCGGATGCTCAATTCAACATGAGTCTAGGAGCAGCATCGCCCGGGGAATCCGACGACGATCGGTATCTTCACGCCTACACTCAGACGTCGGAGGAGGACATCACCGAGGTGGAGTCGGACAACGAGGAGTAGTTGAATAATCTATTTTTTTATCTATCTATGCTGAGAACTATCCTCTACTCTCTATCTCTACTTCTCGATCTCAGCACTGTAAACGCTTTTTTAAAGCGCCGCGTGTTGCGATTCTGTTGGAGATGCTCTAACATGGCAGACGAGTGCTTTAATGTTGCCCACAAGATTAGCGAGTATTACTAGTAGTATATTTTTCTTGCCATGTTGAGATTTTAAAACCACGAGTGCGAACATGCAGAGGAGCAATGAAGACCAAACACGGGATAATGGGGACATCTTCAAGGAGCGTGGCAAGTTAAAGAGGAGCTGCACCGAACCTGTAAAACGAGCTTTGGTAAGTAACACCCTTTCAATTACTTTCGTTTAGCCTTGTGTTCTTCGATGTGTATATGTTGTAGTTTCTGTTTCTCTTAAGCCTTGTGTTCTTCGATGTGTCATAAGAAGAGTGTTAATCGTCCTAATGCTTTCGTTTTTAGCTTGATGTAGGAAGTGGGTGTTCTCACCTTGTAGTCTGTTTTTATTTTATTTTTTCTTTTTGAATTCACTTCTGCCAGTTCTGTTTATCTGGCTTCTACTAAATGGATCTGGGTTGCTCTAAGTAATTATCTAAAAAAGAAGTAACTTCATGTCAGGATGCAGTTCCTGCGAGGAGGGAAGTATGGTCAACCTCGAGATCATGTTTCCAGAATGAGGCTGGATTACACACAAGGTGCCAGTTCCCTAATGATGCTGGATTAGACACAAGGTGCAAATTCTCAGATGATGCTGGATTACACACAAGCCAAGTGGAGTCGTCAGCTGTTCGTGTCCTCATGGCTCTAGTAAAGACTGAAAGAAAGCGTGCAGCAGCCCTTGAGAATGTAGCTGAGTTCCTGAAGAAGCGAAAAGAGCAATCAGATGCTCTCTTCACCCATGCCAAAGAAGAGATGGAAGAAGCCAGAAATAAGCTAGCAGAGGCAGAGCAGGCTAGGCGTCTGTTGCTATCTAAAACTATTGTCCATACAAAATTTCCTTCATAGTAGCTAGGTTCAAATGTTTATCCAGTCAGCATGCCTGTTGTGATGTCCGTGCATCTACTGATGTGGCACAATTTTTTTTCGGGTCATGTAATAATAGCAATTACTTTCCAAACAATAACAGACGAAGCATTGTACATGGTATAGTTCACGCGCAAGCCCGACATTCCAAGTTCAACTTCCACATCAAACTCATGTTCACAGATATCTCCACATTCATACATAATGTCCACAACCATGATTCACTTCAAAGCCAAACAAAATTGAGGAGAGTTATGAATAAAGAAAAACCTCTAGTTCCTGCTACCAGTGCGAGCACAACAAGTCAATACCATGCGTCATTAATTATATTTTGGTCACTTTTGTGTTCTAAAATGCCGGCCGGCTCGCGGAAGAACGTGTTGCCGGCACACGCGCGGATTCAATGAAGGCAGGCGGGGCAGTCTGAAGCCGGTTGCATGCGGTGAGGAGGCGTATTCAGCCGGGCCTGCAGCGAGTGGGGCCCTCTTGGCCGGCGCGCCGGTTCAATGCCTGCGCTATGAGAGGTCGCGTCCATGTCAAAGCAATCACTCCCTCCAGTCCATATTTGTTTGCATATAATAAAATGTCGTTTTCCATTCACATTTTACAAGTAAAATTCATGGACAAACTTTGACCCAAAAAACGATGGGGACTAGTAAACCAGAACGGAGGTAGTAGTTTTTTTAATCAAAGAAGGGTTTCCCCCTTCCTATTTTCATTACTGAAAACCAACATCTAAATCTAAACATAGTATTTGCCCTAGAACTATCAGGTTCAACTTCTCGCAACATAAACCCATACAACCATACGCCAAGGAGGTACATAGTAGGTAGTACTATGAATTCCATTTTCGCTCCATACCAATCGTTCTAAAAACTACTTAGTACTTATAACGCGCCATTGAAAATCGGAACTCTTAACCCCGCTAAAAATGATATTTTAAACATGGCTACTCGATCTGTGGCAACTGGCGAGCCACCACCTCCAAGTCATTCACCTATGGTCCCGACCATCAACTGGTACGGATCAAATTATCACGCGAGCTGACTATTCCTACAAAGGTGCGCTCCACCACGTACCCGGTACCCGCGAATGCAGCAATCGTGCACCTAGGGTTATAGGGTTTATTTGTTAATGTTGCCTTTATGTAACACTCATGTGTGCGAGACAGCGAGAGACCGACTGCGTGCATGCACCTCTTCTCTTCATATATGTACTCCACCGTTTGTCTGGTGTCCACAAAATTATAATAACTACTAGCAATGTGCCAATGCGTTACCACACGATCTGAGTAGGTTAATACATATTCACCGATTTGATAGAAAAAAGTCTAGTTTTAAAATACGTATATCACTAAAAAAAGTTATGTTTCACTCAAAATATATTCCTTTGGTGGTTTTGATGAGATAAGGGAGGAATGTTGTTGGTTTCAAGATTCGAGCAGTGGTATATGTCTAATTTCTACTCTTACTAGCAAGATGCCCGTGGGTTGCACGGAACATCAAGATCTTGTGGGAGAAAAGGATGAACGAGGGAAGGCCTTATCTGCAAATGTGGAGAGGAGTGCGGGTAAATTGCCATAGTTTCGTTCCTATCCGTCAGATATAAATCAGACGGCCTATATTGCAGGATGGCAGGCCCACCATCATCACCAACTCTGTTTTTTATCCCTACTCTTATAAAAAGCATAGTCGGTGATGATCGTGTGCCTGCCATCCTGCAATATAGGCCGTCCGATCTATATCTGACGGATAGGAAAGAAACTATGGCAATTTTGCAAAAAGATACCCACACCCCTCTCCACACTTGCAAATAAGGCCTTCCCTTGTTCATCCTTTTCGCCCACAAGATAAACTACTCATACAAATGCATCTTCATGTTCCGTGCAACGCATGGGCATCTTTCTAGTTGTTGCAAAAAGCCCATGTGTGTGTGAGAGAGAGATGGAGAGAGGAGGAGGACAGAATGCATGTGTGACAAAGACTCAAAGAGTGTGTGCGCGAGAGGTATTAGCTTAAAATGAGGCGATAGTGTGTGTGTGCACGATCGAGAGGGCGTGTCTCAAGAACGGAAGAAAAATCTACATAGATACAAGGACCGGGAGAGAGACATGTATGCGATAGTGGAAGCACGAGTGTGCGGGTGTTTAAACCTATCTAGAGGCTAGTCGATAAATGTTTGTGAGAGAAATACGAGACGGGGGTGCGAAAGCGAGAGTTTTGTGTGTGTGAGAGAGAGACGGTAGTCGGGAAGGGGAGTGGAAGCAGGAGTTGTGTGTATGTGTGAGAGAGAGAGGGGGGAGTTTGTCTGATCAGTAAACAAATGAATAATGTCAGTCTGGGATGGAGACGAAAAGGAGACCACAACAAATGTTGTGTCTACAGGAGAGAGAGAGAGAGTAATTTTAGTGGTATGATTCATATCTAGAGACATATAGGGTGTGTGAGAGAATCCCATAGAGAGAAACACAAAGTGAAAGACGAGTGGAGACTGTGTGTGTGGCGGTGAAAAAGAAAGCTTAGGTACCTAGTGATACGAGAGAACGGTAGAGACGTGAGAGATAATGAAAACCGTGTAATGTATAATGATAGGGAGAGTGTGACACTTCTCAAGGGAGACGTCAAGAGACCATGTTTGCGAGGATAGGAGAAACATGAAGTGAGCGTGCGGGTGAGCTGGAGAAAGAGAGTGATAGCTACATGAAGGAGCATGCATGCGAGAGAGAGAGATGGGCGTGAAATGAGTGAACATAAAAGGGATTCAAATATTTGAATTCGAGATGATGATACATGTAATCCATACTCGAACCAAAATTGATCTATCAAACATGCATACTGATATGAATTCACGCACATCTATGTTATTTAATATGTAGATATTACTGATCCATACATTTTAGTAGAACATAATTTGGTTTAATTTTTTGAATTCAACCATATGATTTTGAGATCATTGTATTTGTAAAGCATATTATACATATAAAGGAGCAGAATTCTTTGTTGTGCTTTTGAAAGTATATATTAAAAAATGATGTATATATAATTTTATTCCAATCGAAAATGGATCCCGCCCGAAAAAATAGAATACAAACGGGATTCGAATTGAGTTGGCACGGTAAACGTGCACTCTGCAAAATTTGAACAAAGCGGGGAAGGTCGCAGTAACCGCCCAAAACCAAAATCTATGAGATGGAAATTACTACTGCCTATCCCTGCCACACAAAGCTGCTCAATTTCTATAGGTTTCGATAGGGGTAGGTTTGTAATTTCACTTGAACGTGACATAACCGCCTCTCACCCGGATTCATACACGGTGGGCGCCAAAACACAGTGTGTCCTTGGCCGAAATCGACTCCCTCCCCGATTCATACATGGTGGGCGCCAAAAAAACTCTCGTCGGCAAATATTTGGTGTATGCGAGATTACCGTCCTATCCCCAACCGACTAATATTGCTGTGATGTAGGAAATTTGAAACGGGGGCTAAGTTTGTAAATTTCCTCGCATTTGAGACAAGCGCGCCCTGAAGACATGGTTCCCCCTTCCTCTCCACCTCCATTTCCCCATTCGTACTCCGTGGGCGCCAAAACACCCTCTCCACCCCAGCCTCCCCCGTCCGCCACCCCATCCACCACCGTCCTCCTCCACCATGCCGGAGCTGACACCCCGACGCCGCCGTCCATTATAAGAGATCAACCTCTCTCATCCACGGCTTTGGACCGGGATCCTTGCATCCCGTCCTCTCGCTTCATCCCCGCCGTCGTCCACCTTGCCGGCTCCGCTCCTACGACCGTCTCGTCCACCGCGCCCCGCCGCCACCGTCTACCCTCCTAGATCTGCTTCCACACCACCGTCAGCCATCGCTACCGCAGCACCGTCAAATTCTCAGCAGATGCATACACGGCGCCGCACCAGAGGCGGTACTCTTTCGTATCTGCTCAACTTATTTATCGCACCAAGAAAATAGATCGCCACTGCTTTACTCTGATTTCTTGTCCATCACTTACTTGCTAGTTGAGAGAAAACATTGGTTGCGAAGTTGCCTTTGTCCGGTTTGCACCTTCAGATCCGCCATGGCACGCTCAAAACTATACTCCCAATGCTTATGGTTTTCCCCTTTTATATTCCACACTAGTTAAATCACAGTAGACTAAATTTCAAAATTGGGTCAGTCGATTTTTCAGAGGTCGCCGGAGTTCGGCGGTGTGAACGAAGGGGCTCGGGTGGGGACTTTGGTTGTTGGGGGCGGTGGTGGGGCGTCGCGAACGAAGAAAACTCGACGCGGGTGGGGGAGGGGGTGGGGGGTGGGGGTGGCGGAGGAACACAGGCGGTGGGGGCCGATGGTCCGGCCGGCGGCCCGTGCGGTGTTCTGTATGGGAAGAATCAGAGACGAGGAAGAAGAAGGGTTAGGAGACGTAGGATCTTCATCCAACCGCCTGAAATGGTCGACTGACCCAAATGCAGACATGCCTTTATATTAAGTACCATCATCGTACCTGCTTAGCACTGCTCCTGAATACATCAAACTAAACAACGTGCCACTCATAATTCCAAACTTGTTGCTCAAGTACGAATCTGATATGATGCTGATATTACTAAAACAAATAACATTTAATTGGTTAGCTAATGTTGCTACATTACTTTCGAAAAAGCATGTGCACCACATATAGAGAGACAGTAGGGAGTTACTTTCTTAATGCGCTCTGGTTCATCATGTGTGGGCACTGCGCAACGAACATTTTATTATCCAAAATCTGCTTGCTCTTCTTTACCATGTTCCTCTTCCGTTCTTCTTTAATAAGTACTCTCTGCGTTCCTAAATACAAGTCTTTGTATAGATTCCACCATGGACTACATATGGAGCAAAATGAGTGAATCTACACTCTAAAATGTATCTGGATACATCTGTATGTGATCCATAGTGGAAATCTCTACCAAGACTGATATTTTGGAATGGAGGGAGTATGATAGTAGTACAGTATGTTCCTTGTAGTGAATATGAGCAGGGACATTTGCAGTGTAGAGGTCTATACGGTCGGTTGGTATGGACACTTTGAACTCGTCGGGCCTCTTTGATTCGTAGGATTTTGTAAACATGGGAACAAAATTTGTAGTGGCCTGCCCACTTGAATCCTATAAGAATAGCAAGGAAATGTGGGGAGCTGTGTCGCCTTTGAGAGTTACACTGATATTAACAGTACGGCACCTTCAGTTGAAGAGAGCTGGTATCCGAAGGCTTTCTAGCCGTACCGGCAATACTAGCACATATATTCCAACAAGTTCCACTTTGCTGATTTTACTCTGATGCTTACGATTTTCCCGTTATATCTACACTATGATCTGTGTAGCTGCTTTGTGTCGCACTAGCAGCAGTCCACTCTTGAAGCTAAACACCGCAATGACTTACAAAATTGGCACCCAAGCATTGAGTGCCATTCTGGATGCAATGAAACTCATACGCTCACCACCTATTGATTCTTGTTCAGAATATGATCCTAATGACTATTCTAACCTCGAGGAGTCAAAGGCAGATGGCCTGTCCTGTTCACCCATCAAGGTGCCTGTTCTAATTTGGCAAGGTTTTAGTGATTGCGCGTATCTTGCATATGTTGTCTTGCATTTCTTCTACTTTGTTGCACCGCCATCTGCTTAGTTTACTCATCATCTATGTCGAGATGCCATGCCCATACATTATCAATACATATTCCATCTGTCATCATACCATGTTTTTCCACTCAGATGCTGTTCTTGTGCATCAGACATCAAAAAGGAAGAGGGTGATTGCCGAACCTGAAGGAGCACCAACAAAGTCCTTGAAAAACGTGGTTGTGTCGGAGAAATCAGACAACACCCCACTTATATTGGCTTTACAACCAGTGACACAAAACGTAGGACCGACTCCAGCAGACTGTACCCATACTTCACTGGCCACACCACTAGCCGCACCACACATGACTTGCACTCCAGCAAAAGGTATGCCGATTTCAGTTGCCATAGCACCAGTCGTACCACAGAAAAATCCCACGCCTGCAAAAAGTACAGCAAGTCCACCGGCCGAAGACCTATCCCAACTACAGAGACAGCCAATTCCTGCAGATTGGAACCCCATTTCAGTTATTCCCAGTTTAAAAGACAATGCTTTCAATGTTGTTAGGGACTACGTGCATATATTCCCATTATGGGAAGATTATAGTGAAGACAAACACCATTTTCACATCTTCCCGTCCCACTTACGCGTAAGTGCTATTATTCATGATGATTATTTTCCTGTTTTCTGCTGATTGAACACGTCAATGATTTACATTACATTGTTGTAAGTAGGCGAGGGTCAATCTGGGTAGTCATGACGAGCAAAGCTTTCTTGCGCTTTTCAAGGAAGCATTGCAGCAGTATCAGTGTTACCTGAGGAAATCACACTTTGATGGCAAGTCTATAAACGAATTTATGGTGAAGTCTCCTGTGCTAAATTTAGAAGACATTAAATGAAAAAACCTTGTTATGCACTGGTCTCGTTCCGAGGATGAGGTACTGTCTATGATATCGCATGACAATTTGACCTTCTACTTTTCCGCATCTGCCTTACGGATCTTTTTTGCAGGAAATCTGCTCGAAAAATAATTCTCGTTTGAAAAGAACGACAGGATATCACAAATATGCTGCCCGCTGCTTTGCTCTTGTTAGTACCTGTTTTCCTGTATCACTGTACTTGCATACATACCTGGTTCATTATGTGACAGCAGTATGCATGATAGCTTGCTTATCAATTGTTCGCTCCAAATTATCTCATCTGTATGAATGGTTACATTAGTGTAGAATATATCCAATGCCAATGAAATTTTTTAGCTCTGCATTGTTCTTGTAAGTACCTGCTGTCCTTTGCCAGTGTACTTATATTGACAGGTAGTTGTTCATGTACCATCACTCTGCAGCTTATTTTCCTTTGCCCTCCATTTTCTACACATAAGATCTATATTTACTCTTACCATAAGGTTGGATAACACCGATGGTACTGAAGAAGTTTAGCTCTGCATTGCTCTTGGCTGTACCTTTTGCCTGTATCGATGTACTTACATTTATAGCTACTTGGTTATGTAGCATCACTCTTCATCTTATCTTAAATATTCTCCATTTTTTCTTATATTGTCACATCTATATTTACTCTTAACAAAATGTAGAATAAAGGCAATGCTTATGAAGAAGATTATGTGGTAAACTTCTTGAATTGCCCCCCCCCCCCATTAGCATGGACAAGGGCTTTATAGAGCCTGCCTTCACCAATAATGTAAGTTTGTCCTTCTCAAGCCTTCAAACTTTGTTATGTATATTTGGTTACGCATGACTGCAACAGCTGTTTATTTTTGGTGTTTGCATCAAATTGCATGTTTAAAGTTTATAGTGTACTCCAGTTCATAAACAAAAGTTTGTCCTTCTTAATTTAAGTTTTCAGTTGTACAACCATGTTCCTTCTTCATACCATGTAAATTAAACTATATAGAGCAAGTGATCTTATTTTGCCAATCTGAAATGGGATAAACTAACAACACACTAACCATTGATACTTATGAGTTCTTGATCTGTAATCCAGTGGTGTCGTGAAGCTGCCAACTCCTTCACAATGTCATTTCCTGCCATGTCTTGACCTGAACAATACCATATTCTGTTAATTCTATTTTAAACCGTGTCACTTTATTCGTCAGTAAGAAATGTGATGAATTGTCAGCATTGATACTTATATGTGCGAAACATGTCATATGTCTGCTTGTTTATCTTTCAGAGTGAGGAGGATATAAGTGTCAAACAAGTGCAGTCTCACCAGCTTGCTCAGCTGCTTGCGCAGCAGCTCCCGAGCAGGGCTAACCTTTTTTGAACTCTATTGAAGTGCTGTCAGTTTTGTATATTATTTTGCGGCGTGTTTAGTTGCACTGGTGGCGATCTTTGATGCCCAGTGTATGTAATCTGATGTCTGCTTGTGCTTTATTATCATAGTGGCGAACTTTGATGCCCAGTGGATGTAATATGCCGTAATTTCTTTATTGTATAGTCTAGGTTTTTTTCTTATTCACGATGCTGCAGTTATTTTACTGTATATATATCCTATCTTCGCAGTAAACCGGCCAAATCGTAAAATTACGGTACATAATCGGGCCGTCATTCAAATCACCATGTATGATCCGCATCATGGGCCCCGTCATCTTGGTCCATTAACAGGCCTAAATGTAAACTGGCCCACTAGTAGATTCGGGCCTTTAATAGGCCGAGTAAACCGTCGGCCCTATTTTCCCAAGAAAACTCAATGGGCCTTTAGGAGGCTGAAAAGTAGGTTGGGCCTGAAACGTGCCGAACAGCTCACGGGCTGGCAGCAGGCCGAAATAGACCCCGGCCCATGAATGTGCCAATCAAATCATGGGCTTATAACAGGCCAAAATTGTCTCGGTCCTTGTTTGGCCCAATCAGATTAACGGCTGCGAGCAGGCCGGATGCAAACTGGGCCGTAGTAAGGCCCAACTATATGACGGGCTTTTAACAGGCCGAAATTAATATAGGGCCGAAATGTTAAACGGGACCTTAACAGGCCGAAACTAATATCAGGCCGAATTACTAAATGGGCCTTTAGCAAATGGGCCCAAAAGCGTAGCGTCCAGTTGACGGGTCGAATCTGATATGGGCCATAATTTAGCCCAAAGCCTCTTAAAGGGCCGGACCTGATCTGGGCCCTAATTTGGCCCAGAACATGGTAGGCTTTTAATGGGCCGGATTTCATATGGGCCATTATTAGGCCCGGAACGTGGCAGGCCATTAACGAACCGGATCAAATATGGGCCGGCATTTGGCCCAAAACATGGCAGCCAGTTAATGGGCCGGCCTACTAGGGTCCTCAAAATCTTGTGGGCCTACAGCTGGGCCGGCCCATTAATGTCGGCGAAATCTCGTGGGCCTTTAGCTGGGCCGGCCCATTATGGTCCACAAAAATCTTGTGGGCCTTCACCTGGGCCGGCCCATTATGGCACGCAAAAATCTTGTGGGCCTTTACCTGGGTCGGCCCATTATGGACCGCAAAATCTTGTGGGCCTTTAGCTGAGCCATCCCATTATGGGCCGCAAAATCTTGTGGGCCTTTAGTTGGGCCGACCCATTTAAACATTATGGGCCACTGTTGGGCCGTGCCACGTGTCGACGTATCATAGGCGCTTTGGGTCCAATGAGTGGATGACATCTGTCCCAACGGTGAGCAGACACGTATTTCCTCCAGCCAATGATGATTTTACACGTGGAAAATCCCCATTGGTCGGGGCTGTTAACGGGTTATCGGATCCAAAACCGGACCCAATAGCTTAACGGCGTTCCGTTACGGTGGATGCCATGTGTCGGTCACCCTTGACGAAAGCACTTCTGTGACGCGCGATTTATCGTCATGGAAGTGGACACTTCCGTGATGATAATTTTGGTAATGTCATGGAACACTTCTACGACAGCACAGGTATGACTATCTTGATTCTGTCATAAAATTGTCATGGATGTACATGCATGACGGAAAACTTGACCTACTGTGACAAACACGTATCATCACGGAAGTGTATTTTTTTGTAGTGGATGGTATAGGAATGCTAGAAGTCCGCCATGCACGCTCACCGGGAAGCGAGACAACCTTTGACCGCCGCCCGCCTCGCTCCCACTGGTCCGTATTAATGGCAAGCCTGAGCGGCCGCACCCCCCATCCTCGCCACACACACAATCCTCTCTCCCCGCCCGCATCCTCGACGCCGCTTTCAGTCCTCAAAGTCGTCAGTGTATGAGGATGCCGCCGAAGCGCCCCATCGGAGGGAATGGCGACGCCGGGGCTACTGAAGCACAAGAGCACAGTGTGAATATGGAGACAGAGGTTTCCATCGCTGCCGACGAGGTGGAGAACAAGGCTGCCAACAAGCGGAGGAGGGTCGAGAAAGAACCGCAAGCGACTCCAGCAGGCCTAGACTTCATCAGCAACCTCCTCGATGATATGTTGACAGTCATCATATCCCGCCTCCCAATCAAATATGGGGCGAGGATAAACATCCTTTCCCGGTGGTGGCGCCCCCTATGGCTCTCCACCCCTCTCGACCTCCTCGATGCCCACGAGCTCTGCCATGGCTACCACAAAAGCTTGGATGCGCTCTCCCAGATCCTCGGCAGTCACCATGGCCCAATCAGAGGCCTTATCACGGGCAAGTCTCGTTCCAATGGCAAGGACCGATCCAACCTTGATGAGTGGTGTAACATCCCAAAATTCTAAATTTTGGAATGTTATAATAAATAGATAGATTTGATTGATTGTTTGATTGATTGTCTGAAAGTGAGTGAATTCGAAACTTTTTGAAAGTTAAATGAGAGGGAATAAAAGGACTTTCCCAAACTTTCATCTTTGCTTTCTGATCTCCATGAATTCAAATTCTTTTCAAATACAAAACCCTTGAGCGAAGATGATATGACTTCTTCCAATTAATTAAATGAAAGGGTATTTGAAAATATTTGAATTTCATTTGGAAATATTTCAATTCATAAACTTCATGCAACTCAATGATTTTCATGAGAGAAGATAAAATGACTTCTTCAAAACATATAAAATATGAGTTGGGAGTTTCAAAGAATTAAATTCAAAGTTCTTTTGAATTTATTTTCAATTTGGAGTTATTTGAGTTTTATTCAAATTATTTTTCTCCAAAAATAAAAATATATGGAAAATAGGGTAACATGATTCCCTACAATAGAAAATTGGAGAAAAATTAATTTGAAATCATTTTGGTATTTTTAAAATGATTATTATGAGGTTTTATTGTAGCAGTAGCACTCTTTGCTTTATTTTAATTTTTTTATATTTTATTTGATGCTAGAAAAATGTTCATGTTGTAGAAAATCTTTTTCTGAAAATTTTGATATATAATATGCCTATATAAGTATTTTATTTTATTTTTTCTTTATTCGGTTTTCCTTCTGTTTCTATTTAAAAACAAATAACAAAAACTGTACATGTGGGCCATCACTAACTGCCGCCCAGGTGCACATCATAGTACCAATGGGCGCCCCATATTTTTTTCCTATATGGGCCAGGCCCAGCCAGCGTTTTCATCTTTTTTTTCTTAGGCCGAATTTTGTTTAAAAAAACTGCAGCTGCGCGGCCGGCCGAACCGCCTTACCTGTTTAGGCCCATGCGACGCGCCTGCTCTGTTTCGTTTTCTTTTCATCTACGTACGTATATGTTTAGTCCCACATTGCCTAGATTTTGACCCCTAAACCTCTTTTCCACCTATAAATATAGACCATATAGCCTTCAAAAATCATCCGATTCGGGTTAAATCAATATTTTGGTTTGACTAGATTCCTTAAAAAAAATTCTCCTCTCCGGCGGGACTTTTGAAAGTTGTCTCCTCACTCCGAAGTCGTCTTTTCTATACCTTATAAAGGTATATTTATTCGTTCTCTATATTTATACGTTAGACCTAATTTTTTTTAGCCGTAGCTATTTTTCTTCTGCAAAACAGCTTGGCCCTGATTTTTCAAATAGCCATAACTTTTCACTCGTTTATCCAAATTAGATGAAACCAGCGCCTATAGTTTCGTCTTGTTTTCACCTATCTAGTTAACCTGTCACGTCAATTTTTTGAAATTTTCAACTTTCAAATTTTGTTCAGATTCATATTCAAACTTCTTTTGAACATAACTTGAGTTCCGTAACTCCGATTTAGTTGATTCTTTTTGCAAATCGAAGCTCTTGACCTAAACTTTCTGATAAGGCAAAATTCACATAATTTTGGTACTGTTAGAAATTGTTTTATGTTGCAAGAGTTATTTGCTTGGTTTTGATGTTTTTCGAAGTATCTTCTTCGTTCTTCCCGATCTTTTGAGTGATTGCTTATGTGTGGTTACTATTGCTTGCTCACGATAGATTGAACGGAGTGTGACGAGTAGAACTATCAAGAGTTTTGAGTGCGAATCATCTTCATCAAAATTGCAGGCAAGTTCACACTTTGATCATATCCCTTTCATACCCAGTTTTTATGCATTAGTTTCACCCTCAAACATTGCATGAGTAGGATTGATAACATGTGGGTATTAGGAAGTAGTTGATGAGGTAGGAACCTATTGCCCTGCATTCAAACCTTGGGAGTTACTATTACGTTATGCTTATACTGCTATGCTATGCTCGTAGACGTGGATTGGGTTTGAGTGTATTCCATGACAGATGTGAGATTGTTTACTTAATGGTTCAACTTAAGGTAGCAACTTTAATACACATCTGGGTGGATTGGTAGGGGCACCCTGGGGATATACTAGTGGACTTGCCCGGACACCTGGGGATATACCAGTGTTGTCCTAGGAGATCCCGGGGTTATACCGTGTGATCATCCTATGGTTCGCCACCCAGGCTCAAAGGGATCATAAGATTATTCATGCTAGAAACTTCCGTGTGCAGCCACAAGCTACTAAGGGCTCTAGCATAGTTGAGTAGGTTACATGATCTCTTGAAGAGGTGGGCTAGCAGATGTAGGGGAAAGTAGGTGTAACTGTCCACCAGGAGTAAAGAGTTATTTCTGAAAGACTGTGTCTCGGTCATCCGTTTCTCAAACATCATGTAGTGCGAGAATCAAGCGGAGGCGATCGAGTCTTGTGGGGAAAAGTGCACAAACCTCTGCAGAGTGTACAAACTAATCATTATTAGCCGTGTCCCCGGTTATGGACAACTTGAGTATCTAGTACTTGGATTATCACATTGATCTCATCATGTTACATGAATTAATCTTGTTGGGTTAATGATGATACTTAATTGGGATTGAGATGCTGTCAACCATCTCAATGTTTAACAACCACCATGATAGTCAAATAAAATTTATTCCTTTGCAGTAGGGAAAAATTGGCTTTTCGCAAAAACTTGATAACCATAGAGCTTTTCCACCAGCCAAATATGCATGTAGTGATAGCCATATTTCAGCATTTGCTCTACAGTGTGAATTTGCCAGTACATTCAATGTACTGACCCTTTGTGGCTGCAACGTCTCATGTTGCGGGATTTCTTACGACGAGTAAGTGATACGTTAGGGTTACGATTTCTACACTCAACTTTGCCATTGGTGTTGATGGGAATCCACAACCTTGTTACTTCCGCTATTTGGATTGAGGTAATAGTATTTACGTTATTTTATACATGTGATTTAGCTCTGTTATAAATCCTCGAGTACTGTGTGTGTCAGCATACCGATCCAGGGATGACACTTAAGCACAGAGACTTGACCGTCTGAGGTCGGGTCGCTACAAGTGATTCCGATCCCCCGCCCTAGATCAGCTCGAGGAGCTTAGTTTTAATGATGGGCATATGTGCTCATTGCCAACATCCGCGCTCCGCTTCGCGCCCACGCCACACCTCGCCAAGTTCATGAACTGCCATCCCCCCTTAATGAAGCACCCGCTCTTTTTCTACCATGACTGAATCCACTCGAGCTCGTCTTCATCTGCATCCCAAAGGATGACATGAAGCGACTATACTGCACTCAAGTTCCTTCGTCTTCAGGCGATGAATTGGTCGAGTAGCTTCCACATCACCTCCATGACTCTCCGGACTAATTATGTGTGTTGCTAGTGCTGCAACAAGAGATCACAAAAGGTGGACCACAATATGGTCTTTGAAGACACACCTTCACTTGAGTGATTACTTGTAGTTGATCAACAAGGCCCAACAAGAATCAATGTCATTTCTGCGCCGAAATTGATAGTGGTGGGCTACTCGTCTATCAAATACTCCGAACTTGTTATTGGATCCACACCTGTTCAGGTATGACAGTCGCCTTCTACCTCTCCTTCTTGATATCAACATTATTTCTAATATTGAAGACCTATGTTCGTCTGTCATCCAGAGAAGCTTGACCCAGATTCTGTGCACAGTGAAGGTCTTGGCACTAGAATCTATCGGCGCCAACCTGCACGAAGTTGTCAGTTTCCTGAGATGCTTTCCATGCCTGAAGAAGTTGTATATCGAGGTGATGTTCCTTTCCTGTTAAATGTTAACCATAAGGGAGTTCAATTTTTGGCACCTTTTCCCAAGTATACAATGACAATGTACTGCAATTTCTGAAGGAATTTTGGAGGATTTCAGGACATACATCCCCCCATCCCATATTGGTTGCTTGATTCATATGGTTACAATCCATAAGCATTTCCCCTTTTTATTCACCTGTACTAGTTTTCTTAGAGATTTTTTCATCCACTCCAACCTCTTGTGAAGAAGGCTACATTTTTCTAGATTGTAATCAAATGCCCATGTTAATCATGTCAGATCAAAGATGGCACATTGGTGCATTTTACAAATCCTGCAAACCAAATAGGCCTGTAGTAGTGTCCAAAACTGCATGTAGGCACTAACACGTTCTCTTATTTTGGAGATAATAATAGGCCCGGTGGTGGATAATGTGATACAATATAACGACAATCACATCGAATGCCTAGATCTGCATCTCTCAAAAATTACTCTGAACTCCTACCGAGGGACCTTACCGGAGATTAAATTCTCTAGGTTCTTTCTTGTCAGAGCAAGGGTGCCGAAGGTAATGAGGTTGAACATGCATATATATAAAAAAATGAATGGTTTGTTGATCAGCGCCCGCAGCTACTGCAGAACGGAAAAGGTTCCCAAAAAAATTTAACTTCGTATTGGAACAGCATATGGCAGAGTAATCAGAAGTCATTGTGTCAACCCCATACATGACTTGTCAGCGGCTGGTCCCTTTGCAGAAATGATGAGGTTTCAAAACCAGCCTTACTATTTGTATTTTTAGTTTGAACCTCTCTTATATCCATGTTCAGCTGACCAGCACGGGCGTTTGCAGCTGAATGAGCTGAATTTCATTTCTAATATAAGTTTCAACCTTGTAATCTTCGAATTTGAGCCATGTAACTCTGGAATTTGAACCTTGTAATATTTCGAGCTTTTGTGGTACAATCGTAGAAATGGCATCATATGAGACTCGTATATTGGTAGTACTATTTTGACCTTAATATGCAATAGACTTAGATTTTATTAACCATTCACGACTAGGGATCCAGCCGGAAGCAGAGTGTCGGTGCAACAAACCCTGGGTTTGTTGCCCAGACTGTGCACAGGCACAAGAGCAGGATTGAAGTACCAGCCCAAGCCAGAGTTCAACGAACCAAGAGATTTGGAGAACCAACCCAGTGCTCAAGAGACTAAGGCCAAGCCAGAGAAGCGAAGATGTCACCAAGAGAAGGGCCTCCCTTGCCGGACAGACAAGCCCATCAAGGGGCCAGGCCACCCCCAGAAGGAAGCAACTGAAGCACCCCGGCAGAGCCTGCCGGGGCTCGCGGAGGCAAAACCGCCTCGCCAACCACTCAAACACGACCCACATCGTCGATCCATGTGGTGTCAAGCCGCAAGATGATTAAGTGGCAGCCATTCGCTCCATGGCAGCCATTTCCTACAGAAGAAACCCACAGAGGACACCCGTCCTGCAACATGTCAAGAGAACAGGCGTGCAGCTGGCAAGAAAGCCCGGCAAGCCTTGCCGGGTGACCAGTGATGTGACACTAAGCGGTGCATCTAATGCACCCTGTCAGCCCACAGAGTTAGGTATAATAGCACTGTTTGCTATCATATCAGTGCATAATGACCTCTTTGCCATTGTGGTGACCCCTTGATCTATAAAAGGAGGCCCATGGCACCCGTAGGGGGGGGGGGTTGGAAAGTTAATGAACCCACACCCCCATACGCGCGTAGTCGCTACTGCCCTGAGGCAACCTCTGCTGGGCGAGTGTACTATGCTTCACCACCTCCATTCCACCATCAATCCACCAAAGCAGGAGTAGGGTTTTATGCCTCGCAGCGGCCCGAACCTGGGTAAATTGCTTGTGTGATCTCTGTCGTGCTGCCGTGCCCTGGTTTGCTCTTTGTGCAATGCGATGTCCCCCTGCCGAACCAGCAAGGGGCCTCCTGGTCCCATAGGTAGCCGTGGATCTCCCGCGACATCTTTGGCACACCAGGTAGGGGGATCACCTGTACGAACCTGAAAGCATGCACAGCGCATCGTCTTCATCACCTTCTTCATCTTCGACAACACCATCAACCATGGCACCCAAGAAGAGGTCCCGTGCTTCGGCCCATCCCTCCACTTCAAAGGCTCCGCCGCCCGCGGCCTCTAATGCCGCGGGAGATGCGGGGGCACACGAGGATGTGAACGCTGCTGGGGACGTGGTTGGTGCAGGTGGCGCCATCACCACTTCCCCCGCGGCCGACGCGAGGGCAGGAGACATCGGAGGGGAACAACATCAGCAGTGCCTCGATGTCCACGCTCCACAAGGCGCGGGTGAGGGGGTCACTCCGTTTGCACCCCCTCCTCCCACCGACGGGCATAGCTGCAGCAACGACGCTTGGTCCGGGGCGAGCCATCGCCCTCCGGCCTCCCCCACCATGGGGGCGACCGCGGTGAATGCGCCTCCTCCCGGACGAGCCAACCAGGCCACTGCGCTTGACGGAGCCGCGGACCCTGAAGCACCACCGCTGCGCAACCCTGCTGCCCAGGTGGTCGTCCCACAGCAGTGCGGGCGCGGCACCACTGCCGCAGCCGCTGGCACTGTTAGGAGCCAGGCGATAGTGCGGTCGACGTCATCAACACCTATACCAAGCACTACCACGGAGGCTATGGCGCGAGCTCAGCTACTGCTAAGGTTTTCGCCAGCAGCCGAGCAGATGGATGAGTGGCGTGCCACCATCCAAAGCCTGCTCGGCTTCGCCGAAGCTGGGGGCTCACAATGAGCCAGCCCGCCGCAACCTCCCCGAGTGACAACAACCGCCCGTACTGCTGGCCAAACGGAGGGGGCCGTCCCCACGGTGCAGTCCCCAACACGGCAGCCGATGCGGGCGCAGCAGAATCAAGACCCCGACGACGTCTCGATGGCTTCTTCTGATCCTCGAGCACGTCGAGGCCAACTCCAAGCCCCGAAGGATAGGCGACGGGGAGACACGCGCGTCGTCGTAGATCGACGCCGCGACGACCCTCGCCATGCCGACGGGTGCGACGGCCTCAACGTTGACGAGCCTGCGTTCGGTGTTGGCGGGTGCCTACGTTTCGAGGTCGGCTGCCGTACCTTTACACGAGAACTGCAGCAAGTCCGTTGGCTGTCCGTTCGCACGTTTAAGCCAGAGATACCTAAGAAGTATGACGGGAGGCTGAACCCGGCCGAGTTCCTGAGCATCTACACCATCACTGTTCAGGATGCCGGAGGAAGAGATGAGAAGGTGTTCGCCAACTACTTCCCTTTGGCCCTCAAGTCCAACGTGAGGTCTTGGCTAGTGCACCTGCCGGAGAACTCCATTTCGTCATGGGCGGACCTATGCCATGAGTTCATCGGTGCCTTCACCGGTGGCCACCAAGAGCCCGGCAGACCCAACGACCTGCAACTTCTCCAGCAGAAGGAAGGAGAAACCCTCCGTAAGTATTTACAGAGATTCAGTAATGTTCATAGAAATATTCCAAATTTCCATCCGGCAGCCGTTATAGCAGCTTTCCAGTCTAATGTGCGCAACCGTCGCATTCGTTCCAAGATGAACGCGCGGTTGCCCAAGACTGTGAAAGAGCTATACACACTTGTGGATAAGTGTGCTCGGATGGAGGAAGGAAGGAAGTTGCCCAGAGAGGAAGATTGCCCCGATGTTGATACAGAGGATGAGGATGAGTCAACCAGCCAGAGAAAGGGCAAGAAGCGCAGTAAGAAACCAAGAGATAAGGCAGTGATGACTATGGAAGGTACGAGCACACCTAGTACCGGCAAGAAGGCCAAGGCTGAGGCCGCCAACAAGAAAGCTGTCGCTTGCACTGCCTGCCGGGAAGCCGCTGTCGCTGAGAAAGCTGGGAAAGGCGATGGCCCGTACTGCAAGATCCATCGGACCAAGGGCCATGACCTTCAGGAGTGTTACCAGGTTGAGCAGCTCGTCAAGAAGCGAAGGGCAGAGTATGATAAGCGTGACAAGAAAAAGGACAGAATGCCGCTGGCGGTAAGGGCCGAGGCGGTGGAGCAAACCGCCCCGGCAAACCCTTTCGGAACCAAGGAAAACCCGCCAGGGGTCAAGAGAAGGAATTCTGTGACGATGTGAGTGATGGAGGGAATGAAGAGGAAACCAATGAGCAGGAGTTTCAGAAGGCCACTGACGCCCTATGCATTGATGGGGGTGCATCTTTGCACACCTCTCACCGCCAGCTCAAGCGGTGGGCACGAGAGATCAATGCCATGGAACCAGCGCCAGAGGCCCGGAAACTGCTCAAGTGGTCCCGCACGCCCATCATCTTTGATGAAGAGGATCACCTTGACCGCACCACTGCGGTAGGGTGTTTTACATTGTTGGTCTCCCCAACAATTCGCAACGTCAAGGTCACAAAGATGTTAGTGGATAGCGGGGCCAGGTTGAATCTGATTTCCCCGGTCATCAACAAACTTCAGATAGGGGAAGAAGAGCTAGAGGTTACCGACACATTCCAAGGAGTTAACCCCAGCAGGAGTCATCCTAAAGGGAAGATTACGTTGCCGGTGACGTTTGGGGGAGAACTGAACTACCGGACTGAGAAAATTGTGTTTGATGTGGTTGATCTCCCTCTGCCGTACAATGGGATCCTTGGACGCACGGCCCTGGCCAAGTTCATGGCACCATCCCACTATGCTTACAACATCATGAAGATGCCTGGGCCACTGGGAGTCATCACTATCCCATCTGATGAGAAGGATGCAATCATCTGTGTGGACAAGATGTACCGGGATGCAGTCGCAACAAAGGCAGCGGCAACAGTAGTTCCCGCCAAGGAAAACAAAGGAAGAAAGAGGGATTGTAGGGCCTTCGGCAAGGAGTCCGGGAAGCGTGCCCCCTCCGAGTGCATGGCACGCGTTGACGACGTGCTGGAGTGTTCCAACAGGAAGAGATCCAAGGTTGTTGCACCTCAAGTGAAGAAGGTCCCGACAGGGCTGGCTGGCGTTGATGGTACTTTCAATATCAATGCCACCCTTGATGACAAAGAGGAAAGCGCGCTCGTTGCCTTCCTGCAGGCGAATATCGATGTGTTTACTTGGCAACCATCTGATATCCCTGGTGTTCCCAGGGAGGTAATCAAGCACTACCTTGCTGTGTGCCCACACGCCCGACCTGTCAAGCAGAAAGTCCGGAAGCAGGCCCTGGAAAGGCAGCAGTTCATTGCCGAAGAGATCAAGAAACTGGAGGCAGCTAGTTTGGTCAGAGGAGTACTGCATCCTACATGGTTGGCAAACCCAGTGGTAGTCCGGAAGGCTAATGGGAACTAGAGGCTTTGCATTGATTTCACATATCCCAACAAGGCTTGCCCAAAAGACCCATTTCCCTTGCGGCGCATCGACCAGATTGTGGACTCCACTTCAGGTTGTGATTTTCTCTCCTTTCTGGATGCATACTCCGGATATCATCAGATCTTCATGTCCAAAGAAGATGAAGAGAAGACGTCATTCATCACTCCCTGTGGTACCTACTGCTTTGTCTGCGTGCCATTTGGATTGAAGAGTGTCGGATCAACTTTTGCAAGGGTAGTCCAGATTGGTTTCGAACCACAGTTACACAGAAATATAGAGGCCTAGCTATATGGATGATATCGTGGTTAAAACCAAGGATAAGGCCACCCTTATCCAGGATTTGGAGGAGACGTTTGCTAATCTGCGCAAGATCAACTTGAAGCTTAACCCGGAGAAGTGTGTATTTGGTGTTCCCTCCGGCAAGCTACTTGGTTTCTCCATGTCTCATCGAGGGATCGAAGCTAACCCCGACAAGATCAGAGGCATCGAGCAGATCTAGGTGCCAAGGACAGTTAAGGATGTGAGGCGCTTAACAGGATGCGTTGCCGCGCTCCTGGATGAAGGCAGTCAACATATGACTTTGGCCAGGTGTGAGATTGAAATCAGGCATAGGAGTGTTGGGGTCCTTGTGCCAGAGATCAATGAAGTCCAGGATCAGCTTGGGATCCAACAGAAGAGGAACATGTGTTCCTTTGGCTCTAGCGGCCCTTTGCTGTCTGTCTCTGATGATTTCAGCGAGTTCTTCATCATCAGCTTCATCTTCATCAGACGGGACTTGGAAGGCAACCTGCTTCTTGTGACGACTTGGTCTAGTGCCTCGTCCAGCAGTAGCCTTTGCCTTCAGCAAGGTGGGGCCTGTTGAGGACTGTGGAGGAGCTGAAGAACTTACAGATGCTCCTGAGGCAATTGAGATGCCTGTGGTCCTTTGACACGAGGTGAGATGTAGAGGTGTTGAGGACTTTTCCGGAGGAGCTGAGGGCTTTGCACTTGGAGGAACCGGAACAGCTCGAGGAATTTGCCGTGAGGGCATGGATGAGCTTGGCCGTGAGGGCATTGCTGAAGAACATGGCTTGTGAGCCGGCTTCTTGAGCATAGCCTTCTTAGGCTTCCTAGCAGAGGCCACAACAGCGGCAATAGCAGAGTCTTCATTGAATTTCCTCACTGCTTCTCTGGCCACTTTGGCCAACTTAGCTTGCCGTTTAGCCCATTCATCAGGATAGTCCTCACCGCGCTTGAGGCTAGTGGGATCAGCAACTTGGCCTGGTGCCAACGGAGGTCTTGGGCAAGGAAGGTTCAGTTCGAATTTCTTCATGTATTTTGGAGTGACATATCTGTACTCCCTCCATTCCCGTGCCCATCTCCTCTATATCCTTTGGATGCGCACCTTGCGCTGATTCTTGTTCTCCTTGCCATGTTTGGCTTCATTAGAAGTGCAATATTCTGCATAGATGTAATCAGGGATCTCAAACGCTGTGTTGACTTCAGGTCTCTTGCCTCCCTTCTGAGGTCTCTTTCCATCTGCCATTTTCTTCAGCTGGGGATTTTGAACAATCGAATTCTCTGAAGAGGTATGTAACTTGTCTTCGAGGAACGCTGCAAATGAGTTAAGTTAATGAGAACCTAGTGGTTCAGCAGAGGACATGTGTACCTATGGACAGAGTATAGGTGCGAAGAATTTGGAGAGGTCATATGCGTTCTCAGAAGTTTTGCAAAATGAACAAGTTTGAGGAATTTGACCAGAGGTGTCTTGAGGAATTTCGCTAAGCGTTCTTTGACTTAGGTTCCAGAGCTGTATAGATTGAAAAATCCACACAATTGACGAATCTTGAAGAAAAATGTTGCTTAGAGAAATAGACCAAGAACAGATGCATGTGAGGTGTTTACTTGTGTGGAAGTTGAAGAATAAACACCATTTGAAGATTTTGTGGAAATCATCAAAATCAACAAGGGCAGTAAAAGTAACTTTTAATTACCCTTTACGAAGAACACGACGAACTGGGAGTGTAGAATGGAAGTTCGTTAGTCCAGATCTTCCACGCCCTAACTTGGCAGAGGAAGACAGCTACGGCGGCGGCGGAGAGAAGAAATCCGCGGCCGGCGCGAGCACGACGGCGACGAGGTCGAGGCAGTGAAGCTCTTCCTCACCGGCGACGATGGAAGTAGCGGCGGCGCTAGGTCTAGAAGATCGAGCGAGGGAGTGAAGTCGAGCGGGGTAAATGCAGTCTGAGGATGGAGAGGGATATTTATAACCGAGGTGAAAAACTATTCGCCCGAGGAAAATGGACGAACGTGCCCCTGACCCTTCTCATCCTAGCGACATGTGTCACCCACGTACTGAGAGGTGGAGATCGTGTAAGATTACGGGTGAATAGATAAATCCAATCGTCGGATGTGGAACGGTTTGAGCGGCAAAAACCGAAAATTCAGATAAGAAAATTTTAATGTTTCGTTCGCAGATTCTTTAGCTGACAAGGACACAGTGAAGATTTTGAATGGGTTTCAATTAGAACGCACATGAAGAATTTGTGAATAGACTGGGTTGAGTTTAGCATAGAGGGGAAAGGGTCCGATCACATTCACTCTTTCCGACGTTGTTCTTCAACTTTTGTTGGTTGCGTGACCCACCGTATAAGAATGATGATTTCAGACGCCACATACAATTGTCGTAGGGCTCTGAGAATCAAATTCTTCATTAATTTCTTCACACTTAGAGGGTTAGTCTTCATTGATTGAAGAAAAATGTTACTTCGTGTGTTGCACATCTAAGTCATCAATTTTGCATAAGGGTTAGGATGTGTGTCCATTTCAAAGGACATTCGAAGATTCTAAGATATTTAGCTCACACCGCAACTTGCTAAATCTCTTCTCATCCAAGGGCTTTGTGAAGATATCGGCTAGCTGTTCTTTAGTCTTCACATGCTCGATAGAGATGTCACCCTTCAACACATGATCACGAAGAAAATGATGACGGATCTGAATGTGCTTTGTCTCCGAGTGCTGAACTGGGTTATGAGCAATCTTGATGGCACTCTCATTGTCATAGTAGAGAGGCACATTCTTCATATTGATGCTATAGTCCTTGAGGGTTTGCTTCATCCATAGCAATTGAGCACAACACGAACCAGCAGCAATGTACTCAGCTTCAGCAGTAGAGAGTGATACGCAGTTCTATTTCTTCGAGGACCAACAGACCAAGGATCGTCCGAGGAAATGGCATGTGCCTGATGTTGACTTGTGATCCACACGATCACCAGCATAGTCAGAGTGGGAATATCCAATGAGATCAAAAGCCGAGCCCTTGGGATACCAGAATCCAAGTGTTGGAGTGTGAGCTAGATATCGAAGAATATGCTTCACAACCTTATGGTGTGATTCCTTCGGTGTAGCTTGAAAACGGGCACACATGCAAACACTAAGCATAATATCTGGCCTAGATGCACATAGATACAATAAAGAGCCAATCATGGAGCGGTATACCTTTTGATCGAAGTCAATACCATTTTCATCAGTGCATAGATGGCCATTTGTGGGCATAGGGATTTTGACTCCTTTGCAATCTTGCATGCCGAATTTCCTCAATACATCCTTGAGGTATTTCTCCTAAGATATGAAGATACCATTGCGCTGTTGACGAATTTGAAGACCTAAGAAGAATTTCAGTTCTCCCATCGTAGACGTATGATATTCTTCACTCATCATACAGGCAAATTCATCACTGTAATGTTGGTCAGTACAGCCAAAGATAATATCATCAACATATATTTGGCACACAAATAATTCATCATAATAGGTTTTGGTGAAAAGAGTTGGGTCAAGTGAACCGGTTTTGAAGCCTTTCTTCATGAGGAATTCCTTCAAAGTATCATACCACGCCCGAGGGGCCTGCTTGAGACCATAGAGGGGCTTGTTGAGTCTGAAGACTTTGTCAGGATGCTTTGGGTCTTCAAAACCTGGGGGTTGAGCAACATATACTTCTTCCTCAAGCTTACCATTGAGGAATGCACTTTTCACATCCATTTGATATAAGATGATATTATAATGGTTAGCATAAGCAATCAATATGCGAATAGCCTCAAGTCTAGCAACAGGTGCAAAAGTTTCATCAAAGTCAATTCCTTCAACCTGTGTGTAGCCTTGAGCTACGAGTCGTGCCTTATTCCTCACCACAAGGCCATTTTCATCTTGCTTGTTGCAGTAGATCCATTTGGTGCCGATGATATTGTGCTTGCGCGGGTCTGGTCGTTTGATGAGTTCCCAGACATTGTTGAGTTTGAACTGATGTAGTTCCTTTTGCATAGCTTGAATCCACTCAGGCTCCAGAAATGCCTCATCTACCTTAGGGGGCTCTGTGATAGAGACAAAAGCAAAGTGCCCACAAAAGTTAGACAAATGTGAAGCTTTTGAGCGTGTGAGAGGACCTGGTGCGTTGATTTCATCGATGATTTTCTTGATCTGCACTTCATTTGCAACACGAGGGTGAGCAGGTTGACGACGAGGAATTTGCTCGGCATTTTCATCAGAGCCATTTTCTTCAAAAGCACCACCTTGAGGTTCTTCCTGTTCCGGAATGACTTCTTCAGCAGTTTCCTCGGTAGGAATGACATCCTCAGTAGCCTTGAATTTGATAGATTCCTTAGGAGGTATTTCATCTAGCACAGGAGGTAGGTGCTCTCTTTGCGAGCCATTAGTTTCATCGAACCGCACATCTATAGTTTCAACAACCTTGTGATGGACCGTGTTCAAGACTCTGTAGGTGTGCGAGTCCTTTCCGTAACCAAGCATAAACCCTTCATGTGCTTTCGGTGCAAATCTAGAATTGTGGTGAGGATCCCTAATCCAACATTTAGCACCGAAGACTTTGAAATAACTCACATTGGGTTTCTTGTCAGTGAGGAGTTCATATGAGGTCTTTTTGAAGAATTTGTGAAGATATACCCTGTTGATGATGTGGCATGTAGTATCAATTGCCTTAGGCCAGAAGCAAAGAGGTGTCTTGTATTCATCAAGCATAGTGCGAGCCATCTCAACAAGAGTCCTGTTCTTGCGCTCCATGACGCCATTCTGCTGAGGAGTATAAGGGGAAAATAACTCATGAGTAATACCAAGTTCATCAAGATAGTCATCAAGACCAGTATTGTTGAGCTTGGTCCCATTATCACTCCTAATGTGCTTGATCTTCACACCGAAGTTGGTTGAAGCCCTCGAGGAAAATCGTTTGAAGACTTCCTGCACTTCATTTTTATATGTGATGATATGCACCCAAGTATAATGAGAATAGTCATCAACAATAACAAAGCCATATAGTGATGCAGCATTAGTGAATGTGGCATAATGAGTAGGGCCAAAGAGATCCATGTGAAGCAATTCAAATGCACGAGTGGTAGTCATGATAGTCTTTGAGGGATGCTTGGACTTAGTCATCTTTCCAGCTTCACAAGCTCCGCACAGGTGATCCTTGAGGAATTTGACATGCTCGATGCCAATGACATGCTTCTTCCTTGTGAGCATGTGCAAGTTCCTCATGCCAGCATGACCAAGTTGTCGATGCCATAGCCAGCCTTCTGAAGCTTTTGCAAGTAGACATGTAGCAGGTTGTGGTCCTGTAGAGAAATCAACAATATACAGATTTCCTCTCCTAAAGCCTTTGAAGACTTTGGAATGGTCAGCTTCCATGACTACAACACAACGGCACTCGCCAAAGATAACAACCATATCAAGATCACGAAGCATTGAGACTGACATGAGGTTGAATCCTAAGGACTCGACAAGCATGACTTTGTCCATGTGTCGATCCTTTGAGATCGCAACCTTACCTAGACCCAATACCTTGCTTTTGCCCTTGTCAGCATACGTGATATGCTTCAGATGCGATGGAGATAAAGCAGTGTCCATCAATAAGTTCCTATCACCAGTCATGTGATTTGTACATCCACTGTCGATGACCCACTCAGTGGCTTTGGGTTGATCATCCTGCAGATGAATTAGTGTAACTTACGAACTCATATACTTCATCAGTGAAGAATATGACATCAAATTCATCAGATCAATTTCATCAAGCAACTAGAACAGATATAGCAGTAGAGAACGTGAGAAATGAAAAGATCATTTTTTCATGATTAGCTTGCGTCGTTTCAAGCATATTCAGGTCTCCAGCAAAGTCATCAGACGTTCAAGCTCGTCTGGAGACCTGGCCTACATAAGAGGTTAGTTGTTTTTCTTCACCACCCACATCTGGAGGGGTGGCAAAGATTTCAACATTCTGCGAGCTCCATATGAGAAAGGTGGCATAGAAGCCAGTCCACTTCGTTTCACATAAGAGGGGTTAGAGTAAGCATATGAGTAAGCAGAGAAATTCTTCGAGGACTTATGAACATAATGGTTTGAAGAATAATGCGCATATTCATAACCCTTAGTCTTTCCCTGCGAAACAGAAGTGTTAGCACGATGATGTTCATATGAGGACTTGGATCCATATGAGGACTTTGGTCCATATGAAGGATTTGATCTGGGGTTCCTGTTCTTCACAGGTGGTGTCATGAGTACATTCACCTGAAGACTTTCAAGGCACCTTTTGGGAACCCAGATTTTCTTCATAGGGGAACCGTTCCTGCAGTTAGTGCCAACATATCTAGCAAATACTTCACCATTTTGATCTTTGAACTGTTTATAGTTGGAGTCAAATGACTCATCAGAAGAATATGAAGATTCACATGTAAAGCCAGATAAAGTATAAGAATCCACTGGGGGTCCCTTTGCAGCAACCCATGAGGTTTTGGAATACTGCTCAGGTTTCCAGTAGGTTCCATCAGCATTAAGTTTCCTCTCAAAGGCAATGTCCTCTTTCCTAGGGTTCCTGTTGAGGATCTGCTTTTTAAGCACATCGCAAAGAGCCTGATGCCCTTTGAGACTTTTGTACATGCCTGTCACATACAATTCCTTCAGCCATGTATTGTCAGTGATACTAGCAGCATCCTCAGATGAGGAATTAGTGGTAGCAGGGACAGTTGAAGAATTTGCAACAGTAGTAGCATTTGAACTTTCAGGTAAAGAATTAGCAGATTCATGTTCAATGCATTTCAAACATGGTGGGATGAATTCTTCCCGAACGCACTACAAAAAAATACACTTCCGTGATGATACGTGTTTGTCACAGTAGGTCGCGTTTTTTGTCATGCATGTACATCCATGACAAATTTATGACAGAATCAAGATAGTCATACCTGTGCTGTCGTAGAAGTGTTCCATGACATTACCAAAATTATCATCACGGAAGTGTCCACTTCCATGACGATAAATCGCGCGTCACAGAAGTGCTTTCGTCAAGGGTGACCGACACGTGGCATCCACCGTAACGGAACGCCGTTAAGCTATCGGGTCGGGTTTTGGATCCGGTAACCCGTTAACAGCCCCGACCAATGGGGATTTTCCACGTGTAAAATCATCATTGGCTAGAGGAAACACGTGCCGGCTCATCGTTGGGACAGATGTCATCCACTCACTGGACAGAAGGCGCCTATGATACGTCGACACGTGGCACGGCCCAACAGTGGCCCATTCCTATGAAAAGGCCGGCCCGTTTGACTTGGTCAAAAGCTGGCGGGCCGGCCCATGGAAAGCCTGTTAACGGCATGTTCGCATATAGCCCATTTACTGCCTGCTAACCCAAGGCCCGTTACGCCCTATCCAAATTAGGCCCAGTAGCGTCATCTGGGCCATCCAATATGATTCCAGCCCGTTTTCACTTCTGGCCCATGTATAGCCCATGACGTCTTTCGGCCCATATGAGGCCCTTTGTAATTCTTGGCCCATTAGCGGCCCGTGCTGAAACTGGCCCGTAATGAACAGTGTATTACTTTACACCCATTAACGGCCCGTGGTGAAACTGGCCTGTAATGAACAGTGTATCACTTTATACCCATTAACGGCCCGTTATTCCGTTGGGCCGTTTCCAGCCCAAGTTAACTTTCGGCCTTCTGAGGGCCCATTTATTCTTGGGCTCATTTGCAGCATTCGGTTACTTACGGCCCATTACTGTCATTTTCTGCTTGTGGGCCAAATTCAGTCCGTCGTTACAGTCGGCCCGTTTGTGGACCGTTAGTCTGTTGGGCCATTTTCATAGCATCACCAAATACGGCCTATTAACGATGGCCCGTTATGGTCGGCCCATGAACGGACGATTCAACTCTAGCCCGTTTACGGCATAATGCGGTCTGTTTGGCCAATCGATCATACGGCCCGTATAAGTCCCATTGATGATACGCCCCGCAGAAGGCCCATTGTTTCTATGGCCTGTAGAAGGCCCATTGTTTCTATGGCCCATAGAAGGCCCACTGTTTCTACGGCCAGTAGGAGGCCCAGTGTCACTACAGTAAATATTAGCCAATGGTTATTGTGGCCTAGTTTTTAAAGATAGGTTATTGCAGCCACTAGCTAATCGCGGAAAAAGAACTGCAATGACTACAAGCAAACAAATAAACAAGACAACAAGGAAATAAATAAGCAAGCAACTAACGCTAGGCTACCACGGCTATTACACATATTACATCCACTGGGCATCAAAGTTCGCCACCAGTGCAAATATAGGGAACAAAGCAGCATATCATATACACTGGTTGTCAAAGTTGGCGACCAGCGCAAATAAGCGCCGCAGCAAAACAAATCCATAACTAAAACCACTTCAGAAGATCTCAAGAAACAATATCCTGGGTACCCATAATGCTGGCAAGATGCTTAGCAAGCTTATTAACTATCTCTTGTTTGGCGCTTAAATCCTCCAGCGCTTGCTGTTGCACCAGAAAATATGCATCTGAATTCTGTAGGGACTTCCTCAGTCCTTCAGCTTCCTGTCGCAGCACATCTGATCGATGTCTTTCAACTTGAAGTTGAGACTCAAGAAGACGAACTGTTTCAGGCAGCGAGTTCGAAGAGCTTGTGCCAGCAATAGTGGCTAGTAACTCGAACACTACATCAAGACAGGACTTTTGGGTTCCCTCACTGTCGTCAAGATAGTTTTTATCAGCTTTCTTGGAGACCAACAGGGATGTCTCACTATCTTGAACCTTATCTGCATTACTTCCTTTACCATTGGATAACGCGGTACTGTTCTCCAATATTTTGTTCGCATTCTAAAAGACAAACAAGCAGACACATCACATGTTTACCATGTTGTATATGAAACTCATTTTGATAAATGAGTTCAGTAGTAAAGTGGACAGGATAACAGCATGAAACAAACATATATCTATGTACCGTGATCACTTTATGGTCTATATCATTCTAGTTTTTGTTGCCAAATCAAGATAGAGACACATTTCAAATAATATTTGTTCAAGACAAAGCAGAATAGACAGAATATAAGTGTGGGTAACTATAGAGCAATAACAACACTTGTAATGTGCATGACATGAGAACATAACTGTTTATTCAATTGAAACTGAAATCAACATAGAGCAGGTTACAACAGCAAACCAGTTAAAGAAACAGGTTTAAAACATACCTGTTGCGCCATTGGAGTTTCAATTCAATCCTTCAAATTTGAAAATAGTTGGTATGAGTAAATACAGTAATGCAAGAGCAAAGGAGTATGAACCATAGCTACAGAACCTGACCTGAGAACAAATCTTCTTCTCCTATAAGCGTTGAGTTGGGATTCAGAGTGGTGGTCCTCGTGCTTTGGGCACTGCAGTTCCCTTACTAACTGCTCGTGTTTGGGTGCTCTGTGGTGGAGACGGTGCTGTGTCAACTGGAACTGGGTTACTATCTGCCGAGGATGGGGTTAGAAGGGGTGTAGCTGGTTCTCTGTCCAACTGGGTAGGGGTACAATCTGCGAGAGTCTGGGTTATGTGTGGTGGATCTGGTCCTTGGGCAAGTACAACCGTGGTTCTATCTGCATCAACTGGTAGCACTATCTTTTCTGAAGACCGTGTTGTTACTCCCTTAGATACTGCCATCACGCTCTCCAATTCAAATGGCTGATAAACAAGAAAAGTAATTGTAAGTATAGACATTGTATGATAGACAGGTGCAATGGATAGTGGGGAATAAAAGAGGGCATGAAATAATTCATATTTATGTTGTCTAACCAAACAGGATAGCATGACACAATTTCACATATATGATGGCTAACTAAACAGGATAGCATGACACAATTTCACATTATGATGGCTAACTAAAAAAGATGGAAAGACATAGTTCAAAATATGAGACTATGTACACAGGATGACATGACATAACTATATAATGTGTTTATTAAATAGGTTGGCATGCCATAATTCACATACATTCACGGATAGAATGCCATAATTCAAAATATGATGACTGTAAACACTAAACAGGATGAGATGATATAACTATATGATGTCTTTATTAAATGGGTTGCCATGCCATAATTCAGATAGATGATGTGTATGTACTATGTAAACATGATGGCATGATATAATTCAAATATATGATTTATATAGTAAGCAAGTAAGTAGATGGCAATCCATATATGATGTAAAAACTAAGCAATGCAAGACAACATGCATGACATGGATAATATAACCCTGCCAAGTTTGAGCATAGACCTCAGGGGGGAAATAGGACTGGTCATCAGTCTCTGAATCCTCCTCTGAGGAGCTCTCTGTAACTAGCAAGATGTCTGCTTCAGCAGGTAGCATTGTCTGCTCTGAATACCTTGTTTTTACTCCAGATAGTTCCATCACCGCTTCAAATGGCTGATGCACAGGAAGAGTAGTTGAATATACAAACGTTGTCGACAAATGGAACACATAATACAAAAAAATGATAGCATGATATAATTCACATACATGATGATTGGCTAAACAGCATGGCATTGCATAATTCACATATATAATGCCTTTGCAACAAGATAGCATTGTATAATTCACATATATAATGTCTTGCAACAAGATGGCAATGCATAATTCACATATATGGTAATTAGACACTGAACAGGTGGCATTCACACCAAGCATGTCTAAACTAATCAAATGACATAGCAATGCGAGACACCATACGCACGATATGAGCAACATAACCCTGCCAAGTTAGAGCATACACCTCGGGGGGGAATAGGACTGGTCATCTGTCTCTGAATCCTCCTCTGAGGAGCTATCCGTAACCAGCGAGATATGCGCTTCGTCAGATAGCATAGTCTGCTCTAAAGACCTTGTTTTCACTCCAGAATTTGCCATCACCATATCAAATGGCTGATGCACACGAAGAGCAGTTGAATGTACTAACATTGTTGACAAATGTAATATGTAACGGAAAAAAAGGATGGCCTGATATAATTTACATATAAGATGACTGGCTAAGCAGGATGGCATGGCAAAATTCACATATATGATGCTTGGCTAAACAAGATGGCGTTGCATAATTCACATGAACGATGAATAAACTAAACAGATGGCATTCGCACAAAGGATATCTAAACTAAGCAGATGACATATTTGATGTATAAAGTAAGCAATGCAAGACACCATATGCATTATATAACCAACATCAGCATGCCAAGTTAGAGCGAAGACCTCAGGGGGTAAATAGGAGTTGTCTTCTCCTTCTGAATCCCCCTCAGAACAGATATCTTCCTCTCGATTACAATCCGAAATGCGTGGAGGGGGGCTGCCTTTGCGCCTACCATGGAGCGACGTCTGCATGAAATTTTATTGCCACGCAAGGCTCGTCTCTTTTGCTCTACATGTTCAGTTCCATTGTTTACAATAACTGTCATGCATAGGAATAAAACATAGTGAGATTATGTAAGGAGTGCATGCAGAAATCCAGAGTGATGGTAGCAACCTGTGGATAGACCCAAAACCAATAATAGCAGGCAGATAATGGCTTCAGTTAAAAAAATACAGATAATGGCTTCTTTACTGTTTGTTTCCCACCCAACATGAAACTCATAGTAGACACCGGAGATTAACTAGATAGTAGATAGATACTATTGATAGCGGCCCCGATATGTACCCCACAACCATTTAAAAACTCAAGTTTGACCATTAGTTTGGAGCTGACTCAAAGTCTAATCGGTGAACAGGACGATAAAGTAGCATGTGATATTAAGCGATGCATAACGTAAGCAGACACGAAAGAGTGCGACCTCTCTTGCGGACCCGTGTAGTCCTCGAGGTCATCTGCTCGGTTGATGATGGTAATGCAGTTTTCATGACTGCCAGCGGTGGGGAAGAAGATCTGAGGCGGCGAAAGACAGTCTGGAGGCCGGATCCCTGCTGTGCTGGACCCTTCTGTCGTTGGAGCAGCTGAGCTGGGGTGGATGACGGCGCAATAGGAGCGGGACAAACCACACAAGGTTTTCTTTGACAACTATCTGTAAGAGAAGTAATTCTGTAAGGGCTCGTTTGAATTGGAGGATTCCAACAATGCAGGGATAGGAAATAGACAGGAATAGGATAGGAATGCACGTGCAAAACAGTGAATTTAAAAACATAGGATTTCTGCCAATCTGGGTGTTTGATTCACAACAATTGGAAGATCACAGGATGCAAAGAAGCATGGTGAGATTAAATCAAACCACAAGAAAATGTACGGTTATAATGCTATTATGCTACTATCTCTTAGTCTTGTGCTTCATGAATAGGAATTTGAAAAGGAGGACAAGTGAAAATTAAAATTCCTATGTTTTTTCTTTCAAGGAGACACTAAAGGAACAAATCCGTGTGCTCAGTGGACAATATATATAACATGTAGAGTAAAAAAGATATGCAACAAGTGTACAACCTCTTTGGTGAAGCCATGTCGATCTCAGCGTGATTGGGTTGGCCGGTGAGGATGCTCCGGCTGACTTTGCTGTCGGAGGAGGGGAAGAAGATCTTAGGCGTCTGGAGATGGAGCCCGAGGTACTGCTCCGCTGTGATGGAGGGTTTCGTCGTTGGAGCAGCTCCGGTGAGTTGTACGACGCCGAGGCTGAAGCAGGACAAGAGAGACAACGAACAACGTTAACCTGAGTGGAATTCTAATAGCATCTCCAATACATGACGTAAAATACATAACCACAAAGTGCTAGATGTAAAATACATCAGCCGCTCATCTCTGAACTTAACTGTCGAAACTGAACTTAACTGTCGAAATTGAACTTAACTGTCGAAACTGAACTTAACTGTCGAAACTGAATTTTGCTGTCGAAACTGAATTTTGCTGTCGAAACTGAACGCACTATCAAGGTGAGGCTAGACGTCGGTCGACTGACTTTTTCATCTCTGGTCAGTCGATTTTGCAGCCGTTGGATACGAAATCAAGGGCCTACGGTTCATCTTCAACCTCCACCCCCTGAGCCGCCAGCCACCACCGGCCAAACAGCAGCCGCCCGCGGCCGGCAGTGCGCCGCCCCGCCCGCCCCGAAAACACTCCCCACCGCCGGTCCGCCACCGCCCCGCCCATCCCTCTAGCCCCCCCCCCGTGCCGAGCTTTTTCTCCGGCGATCCCCACGCCACCGCCCCGCCAACGCCCCGCCACCGCCGGCGACCACCGCCCCCAT